>NW_027514944.1:0-105381 GCF_048772815.1 Callospermophilus lateralis | reverse complement strand
TACAGTCTGTGCCTACGGCTACTTGAAGAGGAAACAAACCATAGAGACAAAACTGAGAACTCCTTTATTTTATCGAGTTTCAAAGAGCTACTGCAAACCATGTTGGATTTAGAGTTCCAAATTCATCTATCTATATATGAGAGAACAGAGGGAAACCTAACTATAAAAACTGCTACTGAACACGAACGCATCAACCTAGAAGAACAAAATTTGGTGAGCCAAGTGGTATTTGTGTACTGATCAGTACCTACAAGTATCATCAAGATTGGGTGAAAAAATATTTGCTGGTATTTTGGAAACTCGTTATTTCTTAGAAGCTTGGCAACTCCTCTCAATGAAAGTGCTTTTCCACAGTCTGTGACTAGGGCTCCTTGAAGATTAAACAAACCATAGAGACAAAACTGAGAACTCCTTTATTTTTTCAAGATTCAAGAGCTACTACAAACCATGTTGGATTTAGAGTTCCAAATTCATCTATCTATAAGAGAGAACAGAGGGAAACCTAACTATAAAACTGCCTCTGTACACGAACGCATGAACCTAGAAGAACAAAATTTGGTGAGCCAAGTGGGATTTTTGTACTGATCATTACCACCAAGTATTTGCTGGTATTTCGGAAACTCGTTATTGCTTAGAAGCTTGGCAACTTCTCTCAATGAAAGTGCTTTTCCACAGTCTGTGCCTAGGGCTACTTGAGGAGGAAACAAACCATAGAGACAAAACTGAGAACTCCTTTATCTTGTCAAGTTTCAAAGAGGTACTATAAACCATGTTTTATTTAGAGTTCCAAATTCATCTATCTATATAGGTGAGAACATAGGGAAACCTAAATATAAAAACTGCTACTCTAGACGAACGCTTCAAACTAGAAGATCAAAATGTGGTGAGCCCAGTGGGATTTCTGTACTGATCATTACCACCAAGTATCATCAAGATTGGGTGAAAAAATATTTGCTGGTATTTTGGAAACTTGTTATTTCTTAGAAGCTTGGCAAGCCATCTCAGTGAAAGTGCTTTCCACATTCTGTGCCAAGGACTACTTGAAGAGGAAACAAACCATAGAAACAAAACTGAGAACTTTTTTATTTTATCAAGTTTCAAAGAGCTACTACAAACCATGTTGGATTTAGAGTTCCAAATTCATCTATTTATATAGAAGAGAACAAAGGGAAACCTAAATATAAAAACTGCTACTGTAGACGAAAGCTTCAAACTAGAAGAACAAAATTTGGTGAGCCAAGTGGGATTTGTGTACTGATCATTACCACCAAGTATCATCAAGTTTGGGTGAAAAATTATTTGCTGGTATTTCGGAAACTCGTTATTTCTTAGAAGCTTCTCAACCCATCTCAATGAAAGTACTTTTCCACAGTCTGTGCCTAGGGCTACTTGAAGAGGAAACAAACCATAGAGACAAAACAGACAACTCCTTTATTTTGTCAAGTTTCAAAGAGCTACTACAAACCATGTTGGATTTAGAGTTCCAAATTCATCTATCTATATAGGAGAGAACACAGGGAAACCTAAATATAAAACTGCTACTGTAGACGAACGCTTAAACCTAGAAGAACAAAATTTGGTGAGCCAAGTGGGATTTGTGTACTGATCATTACCACCAAGTATCATCAAGATTGGGTGAAAATATATTTGCTGGTATTTTGGAAACTCGTTGTTTCTTAGAAGCTTTGCAATCCATCTCAATGAAAGTGCTTTCCACAGTCTGTGCCTAGGGCTACTTGAAGAGGAAACAAACCATAGAGACAAAACTGAGAACTCCTTTATTTTGTCAAGTTTCAAAGAGCTACTACAAACCATGTTGGATTTAGAGTTCCAAATTCTTCTATCTATATAGGAGAGAACAGAGTGAAACCTAAATATAAAAACTGCTACTGTAGACGAACGCTTCAACCTAGAAGAACAAAATTTGGTGAGCCAAGTGGGATTTGTGTACTGATCATTAGGAACAAGTATCATCAAGATTGGGTAAAAAATATTTGCTGGTATTTCGGAAAATGTTTATTTCTTAGAAGCTTGGCAACCCCTCTCAATGAAAGTGCTTTTCCACAGTGTGTGCCTAGGGCTACTTGAAGAGGAAACAAACCATAGAGACAAAACTGAGAACTCCTTTATTTTGTCAAGTTTCAAAGGGGTACTAAAAAAAACAAGTTGGATTTAGAGTTCCAAATTCATCTATCTATATATGAGAGAACAGAGTGAAACCTAAATATAAAAACTGCTACTGTAGACGAAAGCTTCAACCTAGAAGAACAAAATTTGGTGAGCCAAGTGTGATTTGTGTAGTGATCATTACCACCAAGTATCATCAAGATTGGGTGAAAAAATATTTGCTGGTATTTCGGAAACTCGTTATTTCTTAGATGCTTGGCAACCCCTCTCAATGAAAGTGCTTTTCCACAGTCTGTGCCTAGTGCTACTTGAAGAGGAAACAAACCATAGAGACAAAACTGAGAACTCCTTTATTTTGTCAAGTTTCAAAGAGCTACTATAAACCATGTTGGATTTAGAGTTCCAAATTCATCTATTTATATAGGAGAGAACAGAGGGAAACCTAAATATAAAAACTGCTACTGTACACGAACGCTTCAACCTAGAAGAACAAAATTTGGTGAGCCAAGTGGGATTTTTGTACTGATCATTACCACCAAGTATCATCAAGATTGGGTGAAAAAATATTTGCTGCTATTTCGGAAACTCGTTAGTTCTTAGAAGCTTGGCAACTAATCTCAATCACAGTGCTTTTCCACAGTCTGTGCCTAGGGCTCCTTGAAGATTAAACAAACCATAGAGACAAAACTGAGAACTCCTTTATTTTTTCAAGTTTCAAGAGCTACTACAAACCATGTTGGATTTATAGTTCCAAATTCATCTATCTATAAGAGAGTAAGAATGAAACCTAAATATAAAAACTGCTACTGTAGACGAACTCTTCAACCTAGAAGAACAAAATTTGGTGAAGCAAGTGGGATTTGTGTACTGATCATTACCACCAAGTATCACCAAGTACTGATCATTACCACGAAGTATTTGCTGGTATTTCGAAAACTCGTTATTGCTTAGAAGCTTGGCAACTTCTCTCAATTAAAGTGCTTTTCCACCGTCTGTGCCTAGGGCTACTTGAAGAGGAAACAAACCATAGAAACAAAACTGAGAACTCCTTTATTTTGTCAAGTTTCAAAGAGCTACTACAAACCATGTTGGATTTAGATTTCCAAATTCATCTATCTATATAGGAGAGAACAGAGGTAAACCTAAATATAAAACTGCTACTGTAGACGAACGCTTCAACCTAGAAGACCAAAATTTGGTGAGCCAAGTGGGATTTGTGTACTGATCATTAGCAACAAGTATCATCAAGATTCGGTGAAAAAACATTTGCTGGTATTTCGGAAACTCGTTATTTCTTAGAAGTTTGGCAACCCCTCTCAATGAAAGTTCTTTTCCACAGTCTGTGCCTAGGGCTCCTTGAAGATTAAACAAACCATAGAGACAAAACTGAGAACTCCTTTATTTTGTCAAGTTTCAAAGAGCTACTATAAACCATGTTTTATTTAGAGTTCCAAATTCATCTATCTATATAGGTGAGAACAGAGGGAAACCTAAATATATAAACTGCTACTGTAGACGAACGCTTCAAAATAGAAGATCAAAATGTGGTGAGCCCAGTGGGATTTGTGTACTGATCATTACCACCAAGTATCATCAAGATTGTGTGAAAATATATTTGCTGGTATTTCGGAAACTCGTTATTTCTTAGAAGCTTGACAACCCGTCTCAATGAAAGTGCTTTTCCACAGTCTGTGCCTACGGCTACTTGAAGAGGAAACAAACCATAGAGACAAAACTGAGAACTCCTTTATTTTATCGAGTTTCAAAGAGCTACTGCAAACCATGTTGGATTTAGAGTTCCAAATTCATCTATCTATATATGAGAGAACAGAGGGAAACCTAACTATAAAAACTGCTACTGTACACGAACGCATCAACCTAGAAGAACAAAATTTGGTGAGCCAAGTGGTATTTGTGTACTGATCAGTACCTACAAGTATCATCAAGATTGGGTGAAAAAATATTTGCTGGTATTTTGGAAACTCGTTATTTCTTAGAAGCTTGGCAACTCCTCTCAATGAAAGTGCTTTTCCACAGTCTGTGCCTAGGGCTCCTTGAAGATTAAACAAACCATAGAGACAAAACTGAGAACTCCTTTATTTTTTCAAGTTTCAAGAGCTACTACAAACCATGTTGGATTTAGAGTTCCAAATTCATCTATCTATAAGAAAGAACAGAGGGAATCCTAACTATAAAACTGCCTCTGTACACGAACGCATCAACCTAGAAGAACAAAATTTGGTGAGCCAAGTGGGATTTGTGTACTGATCATTACCAGCAAGTATCACCAAGTACTGATCATTACCACCAAGTATTTGCTGGTATTTCGGAAACTCGTTATTGCTTAGAAGCTTGGCAACTTCTCTCAGTGAAAGTGCTTTTCCACAGTCTGTGCCTAGGGCTACTTGAGGAGGAAACAAACCATAGAGACAAAACTGAGAACTCCTTTATCTTGTCAAGTTTCAAAGAGCTACTATAAACCATGTTTTATTTAGAGTTCCAAATTCATCTATCTATATAGGTGAGAACATAGGGAAACCTAAATATAAAAACTGCTACTGTAGACGAACGCTTCAAACTAGAAGATCAAAATGTGGTGAGCCCAGTGGGATTTGTGTACTGATCATTACCACCAAGTATCATCAAGATTGGGTGAAAAAATATTTGCTGGTATTTTGGAAACTCGTTATTTCTTAGAAGCTTGGCAACCCATCTCAGTGAAAGTGCTTTCCACAGTCTGTGCCAAGGACTACTTGAAGAGGAAACAAACCATAGAGACAAAACTGAGAACTTTTTTATTTTATCAGGTTTCAAAGAGCTACTACAAACCATGTTGGATTTAGAGTTCCAAATTCATCTATTTATATAGAAGAGAACAAAGGGAAACCTAAATATAAAAACTGCTACTGTAGACGAAAGCTTCAAACTAGAAGAACAAAATTTGGTGAGCCAAGTGGGATTTGTGTACTGATCATTACCACCAAGTATCATCAAGTTTGGGTGAAAAATTATTTGCTGGTATTTCGGAAACTCGTTATTTCTTAGAAGCTTCTCAACCCATCTCAATGAAAGTACTTTTCCACAGTCTGTGCCTAGGGCTACTTGAAGAGGAAACAAACCATAGAGACAAAACTGACAACTCCTTTATTTTGTCAAGTTTCAAAGAGCTACTACAAACCATATTGGATTTAGAGTTCCAAATTCATCTATCTATATAGGAGAGAACACAGGGAAACCTAAATATAAAACTGCTACTGAAGACGAACGCTTAAACCTAGAAGAACAAAATTTGGTGAGCCAAGTGGGATTTGTGTACTGATCATTACCACCAAGTATCATCAAGATTGGGTGAAAATATATTTGCTGGTATTTTGGAAACTCGTTGTTTCTTAGAAGCTTTGCAATCCATCTCAATGAAAGTGCTTTCCACAGTCTGTGCCTAGGGCTACTTGAAGAGGAAACAAACCATAGAGACAAAACTGAGAACTCCTTTATTTTGTCAAGTTTCAAAGAGCTACTACAAACCATGTTGGATTTAGAGTTCCAAATTCTTCTATCTATATAGGAGAGAACAGAGTGAAACCTAAATATAAAAACTGCTACTGTAGACGAACGCTTCAACCTAGAAGAACAAAATTTGGTGAGCCAAGTGGGATTTGTGTACTGATCATTAGGAACAAGTATCATCACGATTGGGTAAAAAATATTTGCTGGTATTTCGGAAAATTTTTATTTCTTAGAAGCTTGGCAACCACTCTCAATGAAAGTGCTTTTCCACAGTGTGTGCCTCGGGCTACTTGAAGAGGAAACAAACCATAGAGACAAAACTGAGAACTCCTTTATTTTGTCAAGTTTCAAAGGGGTACTAAAAAAAACAAGTTGGATTTAGAGTTCCAAATTCATCTATCTATATATGAGAGAACAGAGTGAAACCTAAATATAAAAACTGCTACTGTAGACTAAAGCTTCAACCTAGAAGAACAAAATTTGGTGAGCCAAGTGTGATTTGTGTAGTGATCATTACCACCAAGTATCATCAAGATCGAGTGAAAAAATATTTGCTGGTATTTCGGAAACTCGTTATTTCTTAGAGGCTTGGCAACTCCTCTCAATGAAAGTGCTTTTCCACAGTTTGTGCCTAGGGCTCCTTGAAGATTAAACAAACCATAGAGACAAAACTGAGAACTCCTTTATTTTTTCAAGTTTCAAGAGCTACTACAAACCATGTTGGATTTAGAGTTCCAAATTCATCTATCTATAAGGGAGAACAGAGGGAATCCTAACTATAAAACTGCCTCTGTACACGAACGCATCATCCTAGAAGAACAAAATTTGGTGATCCAAGTGGGATTTGTGTACTGATCATTACCACCAAGTATCACCAAGTACTGATCATTACCACCAAGTATTTGCTGGTATTTCGGAAACTCGTTATTGCTTAGAAGCTTGGCAACTTCTCTCAATGAAAGTGCTTTTCCACAGTCTGTGCCTAGGGGTACTTGAGGAGGAAACAAACCATAGAGACAAAACTGAGAACTCCTTTATCTTGTCAAGTTTCAAAGAGCTACTATAAACCATGTTTTATTTAGAGTTCCAAATTCATCTATCTATATAGGTGAGAACATAGGGAAATCTAAATATAAAAACTGCTACTGTAGACGAACGCTTCAAACTAGAAGATCAAAATGTGGTGAGCCCAGTGGGATTTGTGTACTGATCATTACCACCAAGTATCATCAAGATTGGGTGAAAAAATATTTGCTGGTATTTTGGAAACTCGTTATTTCTTAGAAGCTTGGCAACCCATCTCAGTGAAAGTGCTTTCCACAGTCTGTGCCAAGGACTACTTGAAGAGGAAACAAACCATAGAGACAAAACTGAGAACTTTTTTATTTTATCAAGTTTCAAAGAGCTACTACAAACCATGTTGGATTTAGAGTTCCAAATTCATCTATCTATATAGAAGAGAACAAAGGGAAACCTAAATATAAAAACTGCTACTGTAGACGAAAGCTTCAAACTAGAAGAACAAAATTTGGTGAGCCAAGTGGGATTTGTGTACTGATCATTACCACCAAGTATCATCAAGTTTGGGTGAAAAATTATTTGCTGGTATTTCGGAAACTCGTTATTTCTTAGAAGCTTCTCAACCCATCTCAATGAAAGTACTTTTCCACAGTCTGTGCCTAGGGCTACTTGAAGAGGAAACAAACCATAGAGACAAAACTGACAACTCCTTTGTTTTGTCAAGTTTCAAAGAGCTACTACAAACCATGTTGAATTTAGAGTTCCAAATTCATCTATCTATATAGGAGAGAACACAGGGAAACCTAAATATAAAACTGCTACTGTAGACGAACGCTTCAACCTAGAAGAACAAAATTTGGTCAGCCAAGTGGGATTTGTGTACTGAGCATTAGCAACAAGTATCATCAAGATTCGGTGAAAAAACATTTGTTGGTATTTAGGAAACTCGTTATTTCTTAGAAGTTTGGCAAACCCTCTCAATGAAAGTTCTTTTCCAAAGTCTGTTCCTAGGGCTCGTTGAAGATTAAACAAACCATAGAGACAAAACTGAGAACTCCTTTATTTTGTCAAGTTTCAAAGAGCTACTATAAACCATGTTTTATTTAGAGTTCCAAATTCATCTATCTATATAGGTGAGAACAGAGGGAAACCTAAATATAAAAACTGCTACTGTAGACGAACGCTTCAAACTAGAAGATCAAAATGTGGTGAGCCCAGTGGGATTTGTGTACTGACCATTACCACCAAGTATCATCAAGATTGGGTGAAAAAATATTTGCTGGTATTTCGGAAACTCGTTATTTCTTAGAAGCTTGGCAACTCCTCTCAATGAAAGTGCTTTTCCACAGCCTGTGCCTAGGGCTCCTTGAAGATTAAACAAACCATAGAGACAAAACTGAGAACTTTTTTATTTTGTCAAGTTTCAAAGAGCTACGATAAACCATGTTTTATTTAGAGTTCCAAATTCATCCATCTGTATAGGTGAGAACAGAGGGAAACCTAAATATAAAAACTGCTACTGTAGACGAACGCTTCAAACCAGAAGAACAAAAATTGGTTAGCCCAGTGGGATTTGTGTACTGATCATTACCACCAAGTATCACCAAGTACTGATCATTACCACCAAGTATTTGCTGGTAATTCGGAAACTCGTTATTGCTTAGAAGCTTGGCAACTTCTCTCAATGAAAGTGCTTTTCCACAGTCTGTGCCTAGGGCTACTTGAAGAGGAAACAAACCATAGAGACAAAACTGAGAACTCCTTTATCTTGTCAAGTTTCAAAGAGCTACTATAAACCATGTTTTATTTAGAGTTCCAAATTCATCTATCTATATAGGTGAGAACATAGGGAAACCTAAATATAAAAACTGCTAATGTAGACGAACGCTTCAAACAAGAAGATCAAAATGTGGTGAGCCCAGTGGGATTTGTGTACTGATCATTACCACCAAGTATCATCAAGATTGGGTGAAAAAATATTTGCTGGTATTTCGGAAACTCGTTATTTCTTAGAAGCTTGGCAACCCCCTCTCAATGAAAGTGCTTTTCCACAGTCTGTGCCTACGGCTACTTGAAGAGGAAACAAACCATAAAGACAAAACTGAGAACTCCTTTATTTTATCGAGTTTCAAAGAGCTACTACAAACCATGGTGGATTTAGAGTTCCAAATTAATGTATCTATATATGAGAGAACAGAGGGAAACCTAACTATAAATACTGCTACTGTACACGAACGCTTAAACCTAGAAGAACAAAATTTGGTGAGCCAAGTGGTATTTGTGTACTGATCATTACCTACAAGTATCATCAAGATTGGGTGAAAAAATATTTGCTGGTATTTTGGAAACTCGTTATTTCTTAGAAGCTTGGCAACTCCTCTCAATCAAAGTACTTTCCACAGTCTGTGCCTATGGCTACTTGAAGAGGAAACAAACCATAGAGACAAAACTGAGAACTCCTTTATTTTGTCAAGTTTCAAACAGCTACTACAAACCATGTTGGATTTAGAGTTCCAAATTCATCGATCTATATCGGAGAGAAGAGAGGGAAACCTAAATATAAAAACTGCTACTGTAGACGAACGCTTCAACCAGGAACAAATTTGGTGAGCCAAGTGGGATTTGTGTACTGATCATAAGCATCAAGTATCATCAAGATTGGGTGAAAAAATATTTGCTGGTATTTCGGAAACTCGTTATTTGTTAGAAGCTTGGCAATCCCTCTCAATGAAAGTGCTTTTCCACAGTCTGAGCCTAGGGCTAATTGAAAAGGAAACAAACCATAGAGACAAAACTGAGATCTCCTTTATTTTGTCAAGTTTCATAGGGCTACTACAAACCATGTTAGATATAGAGTTCCAAATTCATCTATCTATATATGAGAGAACAGAGTGAAACCTAAATATAAAAACTGCTACTGTAGACAAACGCTTCAACCTAGAAGAACAAAATTTGGTGAGCCAAGTGGGATTTGTGTACTGATCATTACCACCAAGTATCATCAAGATTGGGTGAAAAAATATTTGCTGGTATTTCGGAAACTCGTTAGTTCTTAGAAGCTTGGCAACTAATCTCAATGACAGTGCTTTTCCACAGTCTGTGCCTAGGGCTCCTTGAAGATTAAACAAACCATAGAGACAAAACTGAGAACTCCTTTATTTTTTCAAGTTTCAAGAGCTACTACAAACCATGTTGGATTTAGAGTTCCAAATTCATCTATCTATAAGAGAGTAAGAACGAAACCTAAATATAAAAACTGCTACTGTAGACGAACTCTTCAACCTAGAAGAACAAAATTTGGTGAAGCAAGTGGGATTTGTGTACTGATCATTACCACCAAGTATCACCAAGTACTGATCATTATCACCAAGTATTTGCTGGTATTTCGGAAACTCGTTATTGCTTAGAAGCTTGGCAACTTCTCTCAATTAAAGTGCTTTTCCACAGTCTGTGCCTAGGGCTACTTGAAGAGGAAACAAACCATAGAAACAAAACTGAGAACTCCTTTATTTTGTCAAGTTTCAAAGAGCTACTACAAACCATGTTGGATTTAGATTTCCAAATTCATCTATCTATATAGGAGAGAACAGAGGAAAACCTAAATATAAAACTGCTACTGTAGACGAACGCTTCAACCTAGAAGAACAAAATTTGGTCAGCCAAGTGAGATTTGTGTACTGATCATTAGCAACAAGTATCATCAAGATTCGGTGAAAAAACATTTGCTGGTATTTAGGAAACTCGTTGTTTCTTAGAAGTTTGGCAACCCTCTCAATGAAAGTTCTTTTCCACAGTCTGTGCCTAGGGCTCCTTGAAGATTAAACAAACCATAGAGACAAAAATGAGAACTCCTTTATTTTGTCAAGTTTCAAAGAGCTACTATAAACCATGTTTTATTTAGAGTTCCAAATTCATCTAACTATATAGGTGAGAACAGAGGGAAACCTAAATATAAAAACTGCTACTGTAGACGAACGCTTCAAACTAGAAGATCAAAATGTGGTGAGCGCAGTGGGATTTGTGTACTGATCATTAACACCAAGTATCATCAAGATTGTGTGAAAATATATTTGCTGGTATTTCGGAAACTCGTTATTTCTTAGAAGCTTGGCAACCCCTCTCAATGAAAGTGCTTTTCCACAGTCTGTGCCTACGGCTACTTGAAGAGGAAACAAACCATAGAGACAAAACTGAGAACTCCTTTATTTTATCGATTTTCAAGAGCTACTACAAACCATGTTGGATTTAGAGTTCCAAATTCATCTATCTATAAGAGAGAACAGAGGGAAACCTAACTATAAAACTGCCTCTGTACACGAACGCATCAACCTAGAAGAACAAAATTTGGTGAGCCAAGTGGGATTTGTGTACTGATCATTACCTACAAGTATCATCAAGATTGTGTGAAAAAATATTTGCTGGTATTTTGGAAACTCGTTATTTCTTAGAAGCTTGGCAACTCCTCTCAATGAAAGTGCTTTCCACAGTCTGTGCCTATGGCTACTTGAAGAGGAAACAACCCATAGAGATAAAACTGAGAACTCCTTTATTTTGTCAAGTTTCAAACAGCTACTACAAACCATGTTGGATTTAGAGTTCCAAATTCATCTATCTATATAGGAGAGAAGAGAGGGAAACCTAAATATAAAAACTGCTGCTGTAGACGAAAGCTTCAAAATAGAAGAACAAAATTTGGTGAGCCAAGTGGGATTTGTGTACTGATCATTACCACCAAGTATCATCAAGATTGGGTTAAAAAATATTTGCTGGTATTTCCTAAACTCATTATTTCTTAGAAGCTTGGCAACCGCTCTCAATGAAAGTGCTTTTCCACAGTCTGTGCCTAGGGCTAATTGAAAAGGAAACAAACCATAGAGACAAAACTGAGAACTCCTTTTTTTTTTGTCAATTTTCATAGAGCTACTACAAACCATGTTGGATTTAGAGTTCCAAAATCATCTATCTATATATGAGAGAACAGAGTGAAACCTAAATATAAAAACTGCTACTGTAGACAAACGCTTCAACCTAGAAGAACAAAATTTGGTGAGCCAAGTGTGATTTGTGTACTGATCATTACCACCAAGTATCATCAAGATTGGGTGAAAAAATATTTGCTGGTATTTCGGAAACGCGTTAGTTCTTAGAAGCTTGGCAATCCCTCTCAATGAAAGTGCTTTTCCACAGTCTGTGCCTAGGGCTAATTGAAAAGGAAACAAACCATAGAGACAAAACTGAGATCTCCTTTATTTTGTCAAGTTTCATAGAGCTACTACAAACCATGTTGGATTTAGAGTTCCAAATTCATCTATCTATATATGAGAGAACAGAGTGAAACCTAAATATAAAAACTGCTACTGTAGACAAACGCTTCAACCTAGAAGAACAAAATTTGGTGAAGCAAGTGGGATTTGTGTACTGATCATTACCACCAAGTATCACCAAGTACTGATCATTACCACCAAGTATTTGCTGGTATTTCGGAAACTCGTTATTGCTTAGAAGCTTGGCAACCCCTCTCAATGTAAGTGCTTTTCCACAGTCTGTGCCTAGGGCTACTTGAAGAGGAAACAAACCATAGACACAAAACTGAGAACTCCTTTATTTTGTCAAGTTTCAAGGAGCTACTACAAACCATGTTGGATTTAGATTTCCAAATTCATCTATCTATATATTAGAGAACAGAGGAAAACCTAAATATAAAACTGCTACTGTAGACGAACGCTTCAACCTAGAAGAACAAAATTGGTCAGATAAGTGGGATTTGTGTACTGATCATTAGCAACAAGTATCATCAAGATTGGGTGAAAAAACATTTGCTGGTATTTCGGAAACTCGTTATTTCTTAGAAGTTTGGCAACCCCTCTCAATGAATGTTCTTTTCCACAGTCTGTGCCTAGGCCTCCTTGAAGATTAAACAAACAATAGAGACAAAACTGAGAACTCCTTTATTTTGTCAAGTTTCAAAGAGCTACTATAAACCATGTTTTATTTAGAGTTCCAAATTCATCTATGTATATAGGTGAGAACAGAGGGAAACCTAAATATAAATACTGCTACTGTAGACGAACGCTTCAAACTTGAAGATCAAAATGTGGTGAGCCCAGTGGGATTTGTGTACTGACCATTACCACCAAGTATCATCAAGATTGGGTGAAAAAATATTTGCTGGTATTTCGGAAACTCGTTATTTCTTAGAAATTGGCAACGCCTCTCAATGAAAGTGCTTTTCCACAGTCTGTGAATACGGCTACTTGAAGAGGAAACAAACAATAGAGACAAAACTGAGAACTCCTTTATTTTATCGAGTTTCAAAGAGCTACTACAAACCATGTTGGATTTAGAGTTCCAAATTCATCTATCTATATATGAGGGAACGGAGGGAAACCTAACTATAAAAACTGCTACTGTACACGAACGCATCAATCTAGAAGAACAAAATTTGGTGAGCCAAGTGGGATTTGTGTACTGATCATTACCTACAAGTATCATCAATATTGGGTGAAAAAATATTTGCTGGTATTTTGGAAACTCGTTATTTCTTAGAAGCTTGGCAACCCATCTCAGTGAAAGTGCGTTCCACAGTCTGTGCCGAGGACTACTTGAAGAGGAAACAAACCATAGAGACAAAACTGAGAACTTTTTTATTTTATCAAGTTTCAAAGAGCTACTACAAACCATGTTGGATTTAGAATTCCAAATTCATCTATCTATATAGGAGAGAACAGAGGGAAACCTAAATATAAAAACTGCTGCTGTAGACGAAAGCTTCAAAATAGAAGAACAAAATTTGGTGAGCCAAGTGGGATTTGTGTACTGATCATTACCACCAAGTATCATCAAGATTGGGTGAAAGAATATTTGCTGGTATTCGGAAACTCGTAATTTCTTAGAAGCTTGGCAACCCCTCTCAATGAAAGTGCTTTTCCACAGTCTGTGCCTAGGGCTACTTGAAGAGGAAAGAAATCATAGAGACAAAACTGAGAACTGCTTTTTTTTGTCAGGTTTCAAAGAGCTACTACAAACCATGTTGGATTTAGAGTTCCAAATTCATCTATCTATATAGGAGAGAAAAGAGGGAAACCTAAATATAAAAACTGCTACTGTAGACGAACACTTCAACCTAGAAGAACAAAATTTGTTGAGCTAAGTGGTATTTGTGTACTGATCATTAGCAACAAGTATCATCAAGATTGGGTGAGAAAATATTTGCTGGTATTTCGGAAACTCGTTAATTCTTAGAAGCTTGGCAACCCCTCTCAATGAAAGTGCTTTTCCACATCTGTGCCTAGGGCTACTTGAAGAGGAAACAAACCATAGAGACAAAACTGAGAACTCCTTTATTTTGTCAAGTTTCAAAGAGCTACTACAAACCATGTTGGATTTAGAGTTCCAAATTCATCTATCTATATATGAGAGAACAGAGTGAAACCTAAATATAAAAACTGCTACTGTAGACAAACGCTTCAACCTAGAAGAACAAAATTTGGTGAGCCAAGTGGGATTTGTGTACTGATCATTACCACCAAGTATCATCAAGATTGGGTTAAAAAATATTTGCTGGTATTTCGGAAACTCGTTAGTTCTTAGAAGCTTGGCAACTAATCTCAATGACAGTGCTTTTCCACAGTCTGTGTCTAGGGCTCCTTGAAGATTAAACAAACCATTGAGACAAAACTGAGAACTCCTTTATTTTTTCAAGTTTCAAGAGCTACTACAAACCATGTTGGATTTAGAGTTCCAAATTCATCTATGTATAAGAGAGTAAGAATGAAACCTAAATGTAAAAACTGCTACTGTAGACGAATTCTTCAACCTAGAAGAACAAAATTTGGTGAAGCAAGTGGGATTTGTGTACTGATCATTACCACCAAGTATCACCAAGTACTGATCATTACCACCAAGTATTTGCTGGTATTTCGGAAACTCGTTAATGCTTAGAAGCTTGGCAAACCCTCTCAATGAAAGTGCTTTTCCACAGTCTGTGCCTAGGGCTACTTGAAGAGGAAACAAACCATAGACACAAAACTGAGAACTCCTTTATTTTGTCAAGTTTCAAAGAGCTACTACAAACCATGTTGGATTTAGATTTCCAAATTCATCTATCTATATATTAGAGAACAGAGGAAAACCTAAATATAAAACTGCTACTGTAGACGAACGCTTCAACCTAGAAGAACAAAATTTGGTCAGCCAAGTGGGATTTGTGTACTGATCATTAGCAACAAGTATCATCAAGATTGGGTGAAAAAACATTTGCTGGTATTTCGGAAACTCGTTATTTCTTAGAAGTTTGGCAACCCCTCTCAATGAATGTTCTTTACCACAGTCTGTGCCTAGGGCTCCTTGAAGATTAAACAAACCATAGAGACAAAACTGAGAACTCCTTTATTTTGTCAAGTTTCAAAGAGCTACTATAAACCATGATTTATTTAGAGTTCCAAATTCATCTATGTATATAGGTGAGAACAGAGGGAAACCTAAATATAAATACTGCTACTGTAGACGAACGCTTCAAACTTGAAGATCAAAATGTGTGAGCCCAGTGGGATTTGTGTACTGACCATTACCACCAAGTATCATCAAGATTGGGTGAAAAAATATTTGCTGGTATTTCGGAAACTCGTTATTTCTTAGAAGCTTGGCAACGCCTCTCAATGAAAGTGCTTTTCCACAGTCTGTGAATACGGCTACTTGAAGAGGAAACAAACCATAGAGACAAAACTGAGAACTCCTTTATTTTATCGAGTTTCAAAGAGCTACTACAAACCATGTTGGATTTAGAGTTCCAAATTCATCTATCTATATATGAGAGAACGGAGGGAAACCTAACTATAAAAACTGCTACTGTACACGAACGCATCAATCTAGAAGAACAAAATTTGGTGAGCCAAGTGGGATTTGTGTACTGATCATTACCTACAAGTATCATCAATATTGGGTGAAAAAATATTTGCTGGTATTTTGGAAACTCGTTATTTCTTAGAAGCTTGGCAACCCATCTCAGTGAAAGTGCGTTCCACAGTCTGTGCCGAGGACTAATTGAAGAGGAAACAAACCATAGAGACAAAACTGAGAACTTTTTTATTTTATCACGTTTCAAAGAGCTACTACAAACCATGTTGGATTTAGAGTTCCAAATTCATCTATCTATATAGGAGAGAACAGAGGGAAACCTAAATATAAAAACTGCTGCTGTAGACGAAAGCTTCAAAATAGAAGAACAAAATTTGGTGAGCCAAGTGGGATTTGTGTACTGATCATTACCACCAAGTATCATCAAGATTGGGTGAAAGAATATTTGCTGGTATTCGGAAACTCGTAATTTCTTAGAAGCTTGGCAACCCCTCTCAATGAAAGTGCTTTTCCACAGTGTGTGCCTAGGGCTACTTGAAGAGGAAACAAACCATAGAGACAAAACTGAGAACTGCTTTATTTTGTCAGGTTTCAAAGAGCTACTACAAACCATGTTGGATTTAGAGTTCCAAATTCATCTATCTATATAGGAGAGAAAAGAGGGAAACCTAAATATAAAAACTGCTACTGTAGACGAACACTTCAACCTAGAAGAAGAAAATTTGTTGAGCTAAGTGGTATTTGTGTACTGATCATTAGCAACAAGTATCATCAAGATTGGGTGAGAAAATATTTGCTGGTATTTCGGAAACTCGTTAGTTCTTAAAAGCTTGGCAACTAATCTCAATGACAGTGCTTTTCCACAGTCTGTGCCTAGGGCTACTTGAAGAGGAAACAAACCATAGAGACAAAACTGAGAACTCCTTTATTTTGTCAAGTTTCAAAGAGCTACTACAAACCATGTTGGATTTAGAGTTCCAAATTCATCTATCTATATATGAGAGAACAGAGTGAAACCTAAATATAAAAACTGCTACTGTCGACAAACGCTTCAACCTAGAAGAACAAAATTTGGTGAGCCAAGTGGGATTTGTGTACTGATCATTACCACCAAGTATCATCAAGATTGGGTGAAAAAATATTTGCTGGTATTTCGGAAACTCGTTAGTTCTTAAAAGCTTGGCAACTAATCTCAATGACAGTGCTTTTCCACAGTCTGTGCCTAGGGCTCCTTGAAGATTAAACAAACCATTGAGACAAAACTGAGAATTCCTTTATTTTTTCAAGTTTCAAGAGCTACTACAAACCATGTTGGATTTAGAGTTCCAAATTCATATATCTATAAGAGAGTAAGAATGAAACCTAAATATAAAAACTGCTGTAGACGAATTCTTCAACCTAGAAGAATAAAATTTGGTGAAGCAAGTGGGATTTGTGTACTGATCATTACCACCAAGTATCACCAAGTACTGATCATTACCACCAAGTATTTGCTGGTATTTCGGAAACTCGTTATTGCTTAGAAGCTTGGCAACCCCTCTCAATGAAAGTGCTTTTCCACAGTCTGTGCCTAGGGCTACTTGAAGAGGAAACAAACCATAGACACAAAACTGAGAACTCCTTTATTTTGTCAAGTTTCAAAGAACTACTACAAACCATGTTGGATTTAGATTTCCAAATTCATCTATCTATATATTAGAGAACAGAGGAAAACCTAAATATAAAACTGCTACTGTAGACGAACGCTTCAACCTAGAAGAACAAAATTTGGTCAGCCAAGTGGGATTTGTGTTCTGATCATTAGCAACAAGTATCATCAAGATTGGGTGAAAAAACATTTGCTGGTATTTCGGAAACTCGTTATTTCTTAGAAGTTTGGCAACCCCTCTCAATGAATGTTCTTTACCACAGTCTGTGCCTAGGGCTCCTTGAAGATTAAACAAACCATAGAGACAAAACTGAGAACTCCTTTATTTTGTCAAGTTTCAAAGAGCTACTATAAACCATGATTTATTTAGAGTTCCAAATTCATCTATGTATATAGGTGAGAACAGAGGGAAACCTAAATATAAATACTGCTACTGTAGACGAACGCTTCAAACTTGAAGATCAAAATGTGTGAGCCCAGTGGGATTTGTGTACTGACCATTACCACCAAGTATCATCAAGATTGGGTGAAAAAATATTTGCTGGTATTTCGGAAACTCGTTATTTCTTAGAAGCTTGGCAACGCCTCTCAATGAAAGTGCTTTTCCACAGTCTGTGAATACGGCTACTTGAAGAGGAAACAAACCATAGAGACAAAACTGAGAACTCCTTTATTTTATCGAGTTTCAAAGAGCTACTACAAACCATGTTGGATTTAGAGTTCCAAATTCATCTATCTATATATGAGAGAACGGAGGGAAACCTAACTATAAAAACTGCTACTGTACACGAACGCATCAATCTAGAAGAACAAAATTTGGTGAGCCAAGTGGGATTTGTGTACTGATCATTACCTACAAGTATCATCAATATTGGGTGAAAAAATATTTGCTGGTATTTTGGAAACTCGTTATTTCTTAGAAGCTTGGCAACCCATCTCAGTGAAAGTGCGTTCCACAGTCTGTGCCGAGGACTAATTGAAGAGGAAACAAACCATAGAGACAAAACTGAGAACTTTTTTATTTTATCACGTTTCAAAGAGCTACTACAAACCATGTTGGATTTAGAGTTCCAAATTCATCTATCTATATAGGAGAGAACAGAGGGAAACCTAAATATAAAAACTGCTGCTGTAGACGAAAGCTTCAAAATAGAAGAACAAAATTTGGTGAGCCAAGTGGGATTTGTGTACTGATCATTACCACCAAGTATCATCAAGATTGGGTGAAAGAATATTTGCTGGTATTCGGAAACTCGTAATTTCTTAGAAGCTTGGCAACCCCTCTCAATGAAAGTGCTTTTCCACAGTGTGTGCCTAGGGCTACTTGAAGAGGAAACAAACCATAGAGACAAAACTGAGAACTGCTTTATTTTGTCAGGTTTCAAAGAGCTACTACAAACCATGTTGGATTTAGAGTTCCAAATTCATCTATCTATATAGGAGAGAAAAGAGGGAAACCTAAATATAAAAACTGCTACTGTAGACGAACACTTCAACCTAGAAGAAGAAAATTTGTTGAGCTAAGTGGTATTTGTGTACTGATCATTAGCAACAAGTATCATCAAGATTGGGTGAGAAAATATTTGCTGGTATTTCGGAAACTCGTTAGTTCTTAAAAGCTTGGCAACTAATCTCAATGACAGTGCTTTTCCACAGTCTGTGCCTAGGGTTACTTGAAGAGGAAACAAACCATAGAGACAAAACTGAGAACTCCTTTATTTTGTCAAGTTTCAAAGAGCTACTACAAACCATGTTGGATTTAGAGTTCCAAATTCATCTACCTATATATGAGAGAACAGAGTGAAACCTAAATATAAAAACTGCTACTGTCGACAAACGCTTCAACCTAGAAGAACAAAATTTGGTGAGCCAAGTGGGATTTGTGTACTGATCATTACCACCAAGTATCATCAAGATTGGGTGAAAAAATATTTGCTGGTATTTCGGAAACTCGTTAGTTCTTAAAAGCTTGGCAACTAATCTCAATGACAGTGCTTTTCCACAGTCTGTGCCTAGGGCTCCTTGAAGATTAAACAAACCATTGAGACAAAACTGAGAATTCCTTTATTTTTTCAAGTTTCAAGAGCTACTACAAACCATGTTGGATTTAGAGTTCCAAATTCATATATCTATAAGAGAGTAAGAATGAAACCTAAATATAAAAACTGCTGTAGACGAATTCTTCAACCTAGAAGAACAAAATTTGGTGAAGCAAGTGGGATTTGTGTACTGATCATTACCACCAAGTATCACCAAGTACTGATCATTACCACCAAGTATTTGCTGGTATTTCGGAAACTCGTTATTGCTTAGAAGCTTGGCAACCCCTCTCAATGAAAGTGCTTTTCCACAGTCTGTGCCTAGGGCTACTTGAAGAGGAAACAAACCATAGACACAAAACTGAGAACTCCTTTATTTTGTCAAGTTTCAAAGAACTACTACAAACCATGTTGGATTTAGATTTCCAAATTCATCTATCTATATATTAGAGAACAGAGGAAAACCTAAATATAAAACTGCTACTGTAGACGAACGCTTCAACCTAGAAGAACAAAATTTGGTCAGCCAAGTGGGATTTGTGTACTGATCATTAGCAACAAGTATCATCAAGATTGGGTGAAAAAACATTTGCTGGTATTTGGGAAACTCGTTATTTCTTAGAAGTTTGGCAACCCCTCTCAATGAATGTTCTTTACCACAGTCTGTGCCTAGGGCTCCTTGAAGATTAAACAAACCATAGAGACAAAACTGAGAACTCCTTTATTTTGTCAAGTTTCAAAGAGCTACTATAAACCATGTTTTATTTAGAGTTCCAAATTCATGTATGTATATAGGTGAGAACAGAGGGAAACCTAAATATAAATACTGCTACTGTAGACGAACACTTCAAACTTGAAGATCAAAATGTGCTGAGCCCAGTGGGATTTGTGTACTGACCATTACCACCAAGTATCATCAAGATTGGCTGAAAAAATATTTGCTGGTATTTCGGAAACTCGTTATTTCTTAGAAGCTTGGCAACGCCTCTCAATGAAAGTGCTTTTCCACAGTCTGTGAATACGGCTACTTGAAGAGGAAACAAACCATAGAGACAAAACTGAGAACTCCTTTATTTTATCGAGTTTCAAAGAGCTACTACAAACCATGTTGGATTTAGAGTTCCAAATTCATCTCTCTATATATGAGAGAACGGAGGGAAACCTAACTATAAAAACTGCTACTGTACACGAACGCATCAATCTAGAAGAACAAAATTTGGTGAGCCAAGTGGGATTTGTGTACTGATCATTACCTACAAGTATCATCAATATTGGGTGAAAAAATATTTGCTGGTATTTTGGAAACTCGTTATTTCTTATAAGCTTGGCAACCCATCTCAGTGAAAGTGCGTTCCACAGTCTGTGCCGAGGACTACTTGAAGAGGAAACAAACCATAGAGACAAAACTGAGAACTTTTTTATTTTATCAAGTTTCAAAGAGCTACTACAAACCATGTTGGATTTAGAGTTCCAAATTCATCTATCTATATAGGAGAGAAAAGAGGGAAACCTAAATATAAAAACTGCTGCTGTAGACGAAAGCTTCAAATAGAAGAACAAAATTTGGTGAGCCAAGTGGGATTTGTGTACTGATCATTACCACCAAGTATCATCAAGATTGGGTGAAAGAATATTTGCTGGTATTCGGAAACTCGTAATTTCTTAGAAGCTTGGCAACCCCTCTCAATGAAAGTGCTTTTCCACAGTGTGTGCCTAGGGCTACTTGAAGAGGAAACAAACCATAGAGACAAAACTGAGAACTGCTTTATTTTGTCAGGTTTCAAAGAGCTACTACAAACCATGTTGGATTTAGAGTTCCAAATTCATCTATCTATATAGGAGAGAAAAGAGGGAAACCTAAATATAAAAACTGCTACTGTAGACGAACACTTCAACCTAGAAGAAGAAAATTTGTTGAGCTAAGTGGTATTTGTGTACTGATCATTAGCAACAAGTATCATCAAGATTGGGTGAGAAAATATTTGCTGGTATTTCGGAAACTCGTTAGTTCTTAAAAGCTTGGCAACTAATCTCAATGACAGTGATTTTCCACAGTCTGTGCCTAGGGCTACTTGAAGAGGAAACAAACCATAGAGACAAAACTGAGAACTCCTTTATTTTGTCAAGTTTCAAAGAGCTACTACAAACCATGTTGGATTTAGAGTTCCAAATTCATCTATCTATATATGAGAGAACAGAGTGAAACCTAAATATAAAAACTGCTACTGTCGACAAACGCTTCAACCTAGAAGAACAAAATTTGGTGAGCCAAGTGGGATTTGTGTACTGATCATTACCACCAAGTATCATCAAGATTGGGTGAAAAAATATTTGCTGGTATTTCGGAAACTCGTTAGTTCTTAAAAGCTTGGCAACTAATCTCAATGACAGTGCTTTTCCACAGTCTGTGCCTAGGGCTCCTTGAAGATTAAACAAACCATTGAGACAAAACTGAGAATTCCTTTATTTTTTCAAGTTTCAAGAGCTACTACAAACCATGTTGGATTTAGAGTTCCAAATTCATATATCTATAAGAGAGTAAGAATGAAACCTAAATATAAAAACTGCTGTAGACGAATTCTTCAACCTAGAAGAACAAAATTTGGTGAAGCAAGTGGGATTTGTGTACTGATCATTACCACCAAGTATCACCAAGTACTGATCATTACCACCAAGTATTTGCTGGTATTTCGGAAACTCGTTATTGCTTAGAAGCTTGGCAACCCCTCTCAATGAAAGTGCTTTTCCACAGTCTGTGCCTAGGGCTACTTGAAGAGGAAACAAACCATAGACACAAAACTGAGAACTCCTTTATTTTGTCAAGTTTCAAAGAACTACTACAAACCATGTTGGATTTAGATTTCCAAATTCATCTATCTATATATTAGAGAACAGAGGAAAACCTAAATATAAAACTGCTACTGTAGACGAACGCTTCAACCTAGAAGAACAAAATTTGGTCAGCCAAGTGGGATTTGTGTACTGATCATTAGCAACAAGTATCATCAAGATTGGGTGAAAAAACATTTGCTGGTATTTCGGAAACTCGTTATTTCTTAGAAGTTTGGCAACCCCTCTCAATGAATGTTCTTTACCACAGTCTGTGCCTAGGGCTCCTTGAAGATTAAACAAACCATAGAGACAAAACTGAGAACTCCTTTATTTTGTCAAGTTTCAAAGAGCTACTATAAACCATGTTTTATTTAGAGTTCCAAATTCATGTATGTATATAGGTGAGAACAGAGGGAAACCTAAATATAAATACTGCTACTGTAGACGAACACTTCAAACTTGGAGATCAAAATGTGCTGAGCCCAGTGGGATTTGTGTACTGACCATTACCACCAAGTATCATCAAGATTGGCTGAAAAAATATTTGCTGGTATTTCGGAAACTCGTTATTTCTTAGAAGCTTGGCAACGCCTCTCAATGAAAGTGCTTTTCCACAGTCTGTGAATACGGCTACTTGAAGAGGAAACAAACCATAGAGACAAAACTGAGAACTCCTTTATTTTATCGAGTTTCAAAGAGCTACTAAAAACCATGTTGGATTTAGAGTTCCACATTCATCTCTCTATATATGAGAGAACGGAGGGAAACCTAACTATAAAAACTGCTACTGTACACGAATGCATCAATCTAGAAGAACAAAATTTGGTGAGCCAAGTGGGATTTGTGTACTGATCATTACCTACAAGTATCATCAATATTGGGTGAAAAAATATTTGCAGGTATTTTGGAAACTCGTTATTTCTTATAAGCTTGGCAACCCATCTCAGTGAAAGTGCGTTCCACAGTCTGTGCCGAGGACTACTTGAAGAGGAAACAAACCATAGAGACAAAACTGAGAACTTTTTTATTTTATCAAGTTTCAAAGAGCTACTACAAACCATGTTGGATTTAGAGTTCCAAATTCATCTATCTATATAGGAGAGAAAAGAGGGAAACCTAAATATAAAAACTGCTGCTGTAGACGAAAGCTTCAAATAGAAGAACAAAATTTGGTCAGCCAAGTGGGATTTGTGTACTGATCATTACCACCAAGTATCATCAAGATTGGGTGAAAGAATATTTGCTGGTATTCGGAAACGCGTAATTTCTTAGAAGCTTGGCAACCCCTCTCAATGAAAGTGCTTTTCCACAGTCTGTGCCTAGGGCTACTTGAAGAGGAAACAAATCATAGAGACAAAACTGAGAACTGCTTTTTTTTGTCAGGTTTCAAAGAGCTACTACAAACCATGTTGGATTTAGAGTTCCAAATTCATCTATCTATATAGGAGAGAAAAGAGGGAAACCTAAATATAAAAACTGCTACTGTAGACGAACACTTCAACCTAGAAGAAGAAAATTTGTTGAGCTAAGTGGTATTTGTGTACTGATCATTAGCAACAAGTATCATCAAGATTGGGTGAGAAAATATTTGCTGGTATTTCGGAAACTCGTTAATTCTTAGAAGCTTGGCAACCCCTCTCAATGAAAGTGCTTTTCCACATCTGTGCCTAGGGCTACTTGAAGAGGAAACAAACCATAGAGACAAAACTGAGAACTCCTTTATTTTGTCAAGTTTCAAAGAGCTACTACAAACCATGTTGGATTTAGAGTTCCAAATTCATCTATCTATATATGAGAGAACAGAGTGAAACCTAAATATAAAAACTGCTACTGTAGACAAACGCTTCAACCTAGAAGAACAAAATTTGGTGAGCCAAGTGGGATTTGTGTACTGATCATTACCACCAAGTATCATCAAGATTGGGTTAAAAAATATTTGCTGGTATTTCGGAAACTCGTTAGTTCTTAGAAGCTTGGCAACTAATCTCAATGACAGTGCTTTTCCACAGTCTGTGTCTAGGGCTCCTTGAAGATTAAACAAACCATTGAGAAAAAACTGAGAACTCCTTTATTTTTTCAAGTTTCAAGAGCTACTACAAACCATGTTGGATTTAGAGTTCCAAATTCATCTATGTATAAGAGAGTAAGAATGAAACCTAAATATAAAAACGGCTACTGTAGACGAATTATCAACCTAGAAGAACAAAATTTGGTGAAGCAAGTGGGATTTGTGTACTGATCATTACCACCAAGTATCACCAAGTACTGATCATTACCACCAAGTATTTGCTGGTATTTCGGAAACTCGTTATTGCTTAGAAGCTTGGCAAACCCTCTCAATGAAAGTGCTTTTCCACAGTCTGTGCCTAGGGCTACTTGAAGAGGAAACAAACCATAGACACAAAACTGAGAACTCCTTTATTTTGTCAAGTTTCAAAGAACTACTACAAACCATGTTGGATTTAGATTTCCAAATTCATCTATCTATATATTAGAGAACAGAGGAAAACCTAAATATAAAACTGCTACTGTAGACGAACGCTTCAACCTAGAAGAACAAAATTTGGTCAGCCAAGTGGGATTTGTGTACTGATCATTAGCAACAAGTATCATCAAGATTGGGTGAAAAAACATTTGCTGGTATTTCGGAAACTCGTTATTTCTTAGAAGTTTGGCAACCCCTCTCAATGAATGTTATTTACCACAGTCTGTGCCTAGGGCTCCTTGAAGATTAAACAAACGATAGAGACAAAACTGAGAACTCCTTTATTTTGTCAAGTTTCAAAGAGCTACTATAAACCATGATTTATTTAGAGTTCCAAATTCATCTATGTATATAGGTGAGAACAGAGGGAAACCTAAATATAAATACTGCTACTGTAGACGAACGCTTCAAACTTGAAGATCAAAATGTGTGAGCCCAGTGGGATTTGTGTACTGACCATTACCACCAAGTATCATCAAGATTGGCTGAAAAAATATTTGCTGGTATTTCGGAAACTCGTTATTTCTTAGAAGCTTGGCAACGCCTCTCAATGAAAGTGCTTTTCCACAGTCTGTGAATACGGCTACTTGAAGAGGAAACAAACCATAGAGACAAAACTGAGAACTCCTTTATTTTATCGAGTTTCAAAGAGCTACTACAAACCATGTTGGATTTAGAGTTCCAAATTCATCTATCTATATATGAGAGAACGGAGGGAAACCTAACTATAAAAACTGCTACTGTACACGAACGCATCAATCTAGAAGAACAAAATTTGGTGAGCCAAGTGGGATTTGTGTACTGATCATTACCTACAAGTATCATCAATATTGGGTGAAAAAATATTTGCTGGTATTTTGGAAACTCGTTATTTCTTAGAAGCTTGGCAACCCATCTCAGTGAAAGTGCGTTCCACAGTCTGTGCCGAGGACTAATTGAAGAGGAAACAAACCATAGAGACAAAACTGAGAACTTTTTTATTTTATCACGTTTCAAAGAGCTACTACAAACCATGTTGGATTTAGAGTTCCAAATTCATCTATCTATATAGGAGAGAACAGAGGGAAACCTAAATATAAAAACTGCTGCTGTAGACGAAAGCTTCAAAATAGAAGAACAAAATTTGGTGAGCCAAGTGGGATTTGTGTACTGATCATTACCACCAAGTATCATCAAGATTGGGTGAAAGAATATTTGCTGGTATTCGGAAACTCGTAATTTCTTAGAAGCTTGGCAACCCCTCTCAATGAAAGTGCTTTTCCACAGTGTGTGCCTAGGGCTACTTGAAGAGGAAACAAACCATAGAGACAAAACTGAGAACTGCTTTATTTTGTCAGGTTTCAAAGAGCTACTACAAACCATGTTGGATTTAGAGTTCCAAATTCATCTATCTATATAGGAGAGAAAAGAGGGAAACCTAAATATAAAAACTGCTACTGTAGACGAACACTTCAACCTAGAAGAAGAAAATTTGTTGAGCTAAGTGGTATTTGTGTACTGATCATTAGCAACAAGTATCATCAAGATTGGGTGAGAAAATATTTGCTGGTATTTCGGAAACTCGTTAGTTCTTAAAAGCTTGGCAACTAATCTCAATGACAGTGCTTTTCCACAGTCTGTGCCTAGGGCTACTTGAAGAGGAAACAAACCATAGAGACAAAACTGAGAACTCCTTTATTTTGTCAAGTTTCAAAGAGCTACTACAAACCATGTTGGATTTAGAGTTCCAAATTCATCTATCTATATATGAGAGAACAGAGTGAAACCTAAATATAAAAACTGCTACTGTAGACAAACGCTTCAACCTAGAAGAACAAAATTTGGTGAGCCAAGTGGGATTTGTGTACTGATCATTACCACCAAGTATCATCAAGATTGGGTGAAAAAATATTTGCTGGTATTTCGGAAACTCGTTAGTTCTTAAAAGCTTGGCAACTAATCTCAATGACAGTGCTTTTCCACAGTCTGTGCCTAGGGCTCCTTGAAGATTAAACAAACCATTGAGACAAAACTGAGAATTCCTTTATTTTTTCAAGTTTCAAGAGCTACTACAAACCATGTTGGATTTAGAGTTCCAAATTCATATATCTATAAGAGAGTAAGAATGAAACCTAAATATAAAAACTGCTGTAGACGAATTCTTCAACCTAGAAGAACAAAATTTGGTGAAGCAAGTGGGATTTGTGTACTGATCATTACCACCAAGTATCACCAAGTACTGATCATTACCACCAAGTATTTGCTGGTATTTCGGAAACTCGTTATTGCTTAGAAGCTTGGCAACCCCTCTCAATGAAAGTGCTTTTCCACAGTCTGTGCCTAGGGCTACTTGAAGAGGAAACAAACCATAGACACAAAACTGAGAACTCCTTTATTTTGTCAAGTTTCAAAGAACTACTACAAACCATGTTGGATTTAGATTTCCAAATTCATCTATCTATATATTAGAGAACAGAGGAAAACCTAAATATAAAACTGCTACTGTAGACGAACGCTTCAACCTAGAAGAACAAAATTTGGTCAGACAAGTGGGATTTGTGTACTGATCATTAGCAACAAGTATCATCAAGATTGGGTGAAAAAACATTTGCTGGTATTTGGGAAACTCGTTATTTCTTAGAAGTTTGGCAACCCCTCTCAATGAATGTTCTTTACCACAGTCTGTGGCTAGGGCTCCTTGAAGATTAAACAATCCATAGAGACAAAACTGAGAACTCCTTTATTTTGTCAAGTTTCAAAGAGCTACTATAAACCATGTTTTATTTAGAGTTCCAAATTCATCTATGTATATAGGTGAGAACAGAGGGAAACCTAAATATAAATACTGCTACTGTAGACGAACACTTCAAACTTGAAGATCAAAATGTGCTGAGCCCAGTGGGATTTGTGTACTGACCATTACCACCAAGTATCATCAAGATTGGCTGAAAAAATATTTGCTGGTATTTCGGAAACTCGTTATTTCTTAGAAGCTTGGCAACGCCTCTCAATGAAAGTGCTTTTCCACAGTCTGTGAATACGGCTACTTGAAGAGGAAACAAACCATAGAGACAAAACTGAGAACTCCTTTATTTTATCGAGTTTCAAAGAGCTACTACAAACCATGTTGGATTTAGAGTTCCAAATTCATCTCTCTATATATGAGAGAACGGAGGGAAACCTAACTATAAAAACTGCTACTGTACACGAACGCATCAATCTAGAAGAACAAAATTTGGTGAGCCAAGTGGGATTTGTGTACTGATCATTACCTACAAGTATCATCAATATTGGGTGAAAAAATATTTGCTGGTATTTTGGAAACTCGTTATTTCTTATAAGCTTGGCAACCCATCTCAGTGAAAGTGCGTTCCACAGTCTGTGCCGAGGACTACTTGAAGAGGAAACAAACCATAGAGACAAAACTGAGAACTTTTTTATTTTATCAAGTTTCAAAGAGCTACTACAAACCATGTTGGATTTAGAGTTCCAAATTCATCTATCTATATAGGAGAGAAAAGAGGGAAACCTAAATATAAAAACTGCTGCTGTAGACGAAAGCTTCAAATAGAAGAACAAAATTTGGTGAGCCAAGTGGGATTTGTGTACTGATCATTACCACCAAGTATCATCAAGATTGGGTGAAAGAATATTTGCAGTATTCGGAAACTCGTAATTTCTTAGAAGCTTGGCAACCCCTCTCAATGAAAGTGCTTTTCCACAGTCTGTGCCTAGGGCTACTTGAAGAGGAAACAAACCATAGAGACAAAACTGAGAACTGCTTTATTTTGTCAGGTTTCAAAGAGCTACTTCAAACCATGTTGGATTTAGAGTTCCAAATTCATCTATCTATATAGGAGAGAAAAGAGGGAAACCTAAATATAAAAACTGCTACTGTAGACGAACACTTCAACCTAGAAGAAGAAAATTTGTTGAGCTAAGTGGTATTTGTGTACTGATCATTAGCAACAAGTATCATCAAGATTGGGTGAGAAAATATTTGCTGGTATTTCGGAAACTCGTTAATTCTTAGAAGCTTGGCAACCCCTCTCAATGAAAGTGCTTTTCCACATCTGTGCCTAGGGCTACTTGAAGAGGAAACAAACCATAGAGACAAAACTGACAACTCCTTTATTTTGTCAAGTTTCAAAGAGCTACTACAAACCATGTTGGATTTAGAGTTAAAATTCATCTATCCATATATGAGAGAACAGAGTGAAACCTAAATATAAAAACTGCTACTGTAGACAAACGCTTCAACCTAGAAGAACAAAATTTGGTGAGCCAAGGGGGATTTGTGTACTGATCATTACCACCAAGTATCATCAAGATTGGGTGAAAAAATATTTGCTGGTATTTCGGAAACTCGTTAGTTCTTAGAAGCTTGGCAACTAATCTCAATGACAGTGCTTTTCCACAGTCTGTGCCTAGGGCTCCTTGAAGATTAAACAAACCATAGAGACAAAACTGAGAACTCCTTTATTTTTTCAAGTTTCAAGAGCTACTACAAACCATGTTGGATTTAGAGTTCCAAATTCATCTATCTATAAGAGAGTACAGAATGAAACCTAAATATAAAAACTGCTACTGTAGACGAACTCTTCAACCTAGAAGAACAAAATTTGGTGAAGCAAGTGGGATTTGTGTACTGATCATTACCACCAAGTATCACCAAGTACTGATCATTACCACCAAGTATTTTCTGGTATTTCGGAAACTCGTTATTGCTTAGAAGCTTGGCAACCCCTCTCAATGAAAGTGCTTTTCCACAGTCTGTGCCTAGGGCTACTTGAAGAGGAAACAAACCATAGACACAAAACTGAGAACTCCTTTATTTTGTCAAGTTTCAAAGAGCTACTACAAACCATGTTGGATTTAGATTTCCAAATTCATCTATCTATATATTAGAGAACAGAGGAAAACCTAAATATAAAACTGCTACTGTAGACGAACGCTTCAACTTAGAAGAACAAAATTTGGTCAGCCAAGTGGGATTTGTGTACTGATCATTAGCAACAAGTATCATCAAGATTGGGTGAAAAAACATTTGCTGGTATTTGGGAAACTCGTTATTTCTTAGAAGTTTGGCAAACCCTCTCAATGAAAGTTCTTTTCCACAGTCTGTGCCTAGGGCTCCTTGAAGATTAAACAAACCAAAGAGACAAAACTGAGAACTCCTTTATTTTGTCACGTTTCAAAGAGCTACTATAAACCATGTTTTATTTAGAGTTCCAAATTCATCTATGTATATAGGTGAGAACAGAGGGAAACCTAAATATAAATACTGCTACTGTAGACGAACGCATCAATCTAGAAGAACAAAATTTGGTGAGCCAAGTGGGATTTGTGTACTTATTATTATCACCAATTATCATCAAGATTGGGTGAAAGAATATTTGCTGGTATTCGGAAACTCGTAATTTCTTAGAAGCTTGTCAACCCCTCTCAATGAAAGTGCTTTTCCACAGTCTGTGCCTAGGGCTACTTGAAGAGGAAACAAACCATAGAGACAAAACTGAGAACTGCTTTATTTTGTCAGGTTTCAAAGAGCTACTACAAACCATGTTGGATTTAGAGTTCCAAATTCATCTATCTATATAGGAGAGAAAAGAGGGAAACCTAAATATAAAAACTGCTACTGTAGACGAACACTTCAACCTAGAAGAAGAAAATTTGTTGAGCTAAGTGGTATTTGTGTACTGATCATTAGCAACAAGTATCATCAAGATTGGGTGAGAAAATATTTGCTGGTATTTCGGAAACTCGTTAATTCTTAGAAGCTTGGCAACCCCTCTAAATGAAAGTGCTTTTCCACATCTGTGCCTAGGGCTACTTGAAGAGGAAACAAACCATAGAGACAAAACTGAGAACTCCTTTATTTTGTCAAGTTTCAAAGAGCTACTACAAACCATGTTGGATTTAGAGTTCCAAATTCATCTATCTATATAGGAGAGAACAGAGGGAAACCTAAATATAAAAACTGCTACTGTAGACGAACGCTACAACCTAGAAGAACAAAATTTTTGAGCCAAGTGGGATTTGTGTACTGATCATTACCACCAAGTAGCATCAAGATTGGGTGAAAAAATATTTGCTGGTATTTCGAAAACTCGTTATTTCTTAGAAGCTTGGCAACCCATCTCAATGAAAGTGCTTTCCACAGTCTGTGCCTATGGAAACTTTAACAGGAAAAAAACCATAGAGACAAAACTGAGAACTCCTTTATTTGGTCAAGTTTCAAACAGCTACTACAAACCATGTTGGATTTAGAGTTCCAAATTCATCGACTATATAGGGAGAAGAGAGGAAAACCTAAATATAAAAACTGCTACTGTAGACGAACGCTTCAACCTAGAAGAACAAAATTTGGTGAGCCAAGTGGGATTTGTGTACTGATCTTTAGCAACAAGTATCATCAAGATTGGGTGAAAAAATATTTGCTGGTATTTCGGAAACTCGTTATTTCTTAGAAGCTTGACAACCCCTCTCAATTAAAGTGCTTTTCCACAGTCTGTGCCTAGGGCTAATTGAAAAGGAAACAAACAATAGAGACCAAACTGAGAACTCCTTTATTTTGTCAAGTTTCATAGTGCTACTACAAACCATGTTGGATTTAGAATTCCAAATTCATCTATCTATATATGAGAGAACAGAGTGAAACCTAAATATAAAAACTGCTACTGTAGACAAACTCTTCAACCTAGAAGAACAAAATTTGGTGAGCCAAGTGGGATTTGTGTATGGATCATTACCACCAAGTATCATCAAGATTGGGTGAAAAAATATTTGCTGGTATTTCGGAAACTCGTTAGTTCTTAGAAGCTTGCAACTCCTCTCAATGAAAGTGCTTTTCCACAGTCTGTGCCTAGGGCTACTTGAAGAGGAAACAAACCAGAGAGACAAAACTGAGAACTCCTTTCTTTTATCGAGTTTCAAAGAGCTACTGCAAACCATGTTGGATTTAGAGTTCCAAAATCATCTATCTATATAGGAGAGAACAGAGGGAAACCTAAATATAAAAACTGCTACTCTTTATGAACGCTTCAACCTAGAAGAACATAATTTGGTGAGCCAAGTGGGATTTGTGTACTGATCATTACCACCAAGTATCATCAAGATTGGGTGAAAGAATATTTGCTGGTATTCGGAAACTCGTAATTTCTTAGAAGTTTGGCAACCCCTCTCAATGAAAGTGCTTTTCCACAGTCTGTGCCTAGGGCTCCTTGAAGATTAAACAAACCATAGAGACAAAACTGAGAACTCCTTTATTTTTTCAACTTTCAAGAGCTACTACAAACCATGTTGGATTTAGAGTTCCAAATTCATCTATCTATAAGAGAGAGCAGAGGGAAACCTAACTATAAAACTGCCTCTGTACACGAACGCATCAACCTAGAAGAACAAAATTTGGTGAGCCAAGTGGGATTTGTGTACTGATCATTACCTACAAGTATCATCAAGATTGTGTGAAAAAATATTTGCTGGTATTTTGGAAACTCGTTATTTCTTAGAAGCTTGGCAACTCCTCTCAATGAAAGTGCTTTCCACAGTCTGTGCCTATGGCTACTTGAAGAGGAAACAAACCATAGATACAAAACTGAGAACTCCTTTATTTTGTCAAGTTTCAAACAGCTACTACAAACCATGTTGGATTTAGAGTTCCAAATTCATCTATCTATATAGGAGAGAAGAGAGGGAAACCTAAATATAAAAACTGCTACTGTAGACGAACGCTTCAACCTAGAAGAACAAATTTGGTGAGCCAAGTTGGATTTGTGTACTGATCATAAGCAACAAGTATCATCAAGATTGGGTGAAAAAATATTTGCTGGTATTTCGGAAACCCGTTATTTCTTAGAAGCTTGGCAACCCCTCTCAATGAAAGTGCTCTTCCAGAGTCTGTGCCTAGGGCTAATTGAAAAGGAAACAAACCATAGAGACAAAACTGAGAACTCCTTTATTTCGTCAATTTTCATAGAGCTACTAGAAACCATGTTGGATTTAGAGTTCCAAATTCATCTATCTATATATGAGAGAACAGAGTGAAACCTAAATATAAAAACTGCTACTCTTTACGAACGCTTCAACCTAGAAGAATAAAATTTGGTGAGCCAAGTGGGATTTGTGTACTGATCATTACCACCAAGTATCATCAAGATTGGGTGAAAGAATATTTGCTGGTATTTCGGAAACTCGTTAATTCTTAGAAGCTTGGCAAACCCTCTCAATGAAAGTGGTTTTCCACAGTCTGTGCCTAGGGCTACTTGAAGAGGAAACAAACAATAGAGACAAAACTGAGAACTCCTTTATTTTGTCAAGTTTCATAGAGCTACTACAAACCATGTTGGATTTAGAGTTCCAAATTCATCTATCTGTATATGAGAGAACAGAGTGAAACCTAAATATAAAAACTGCTACTGTAGACAAACGCTTCAACCTAGAAGAACAAAATTTAGTGAGCCAAGGGGGATTTGTGTACTGATCATTACCACCAAGTATCATCAAGATTGGGTGAAAAAATATTTGCTGGTATTTCGGAAACTCGTTAGTTCTTAGAAGCTTGGCAACTAATCTCAATGACAGTGCTTTTCCACAGTCTGTGCCTAGGGCTCCTTGAAGATTAAACAAACCATAGAGACAAAACTGAGAACTCCTTTATTTTTTCAAGTTTCAAGAGCTACTACAAACCATGTTGGATTTAGAGTTCCAAATTCATCTATCTATAAGAGAGTAAGAATGAAACCTCAATATAAAAACTGCTACTGTAGACGAACTCTTCAATCTAGAAGAACAAAATTTGGTGAAGCAAGTGGGATTTGTGTACTGATCATTACCACCAAGTATCATCAAGTACTGATCATTACCACCAAGTATTTGCTGGTATTTCGGAAACTCGTTATTGCTTAGAAGCTTGGCAACTTCTCTCAATAAAAGTGCTTTTCCACAGTCTGTGCCTAGGGCTACTTGAAGAGGAAACAAACCATAGAAACAAAACTGAGAACTCCTTTATTTTGTCATCTTTCAAAGAGCTACTACAAACCATGTTGGATTTAGATTTCCAAATTCATCTATCTATATAGGAGAGAACAGAGGAAAACCTAAATATAAAACTGCTACTGTAGACGAACGCTTCAACCTAGAAGAACAAAATTTGGTCAGCCAAGTGGGATTTGTGTACTGATCATTAGCAACAAGTATCATCAAGATTCGGTGAAAAAACATTTGCTGGTATTTAGGAAACACGTTATTTCTTAGAAGTTTGGCAACCCCTCTCAATGAAAGTTCTTTTCCACAGTCTGTGCCTAGGGCTCCTTGAAGATTAAACAAACCATAGAGACAAAACTGAGAACTCCTTTATTTTGTCAGGTTTCAAAGAGCTACTATAAACCATGTTTTATTTAGAGTTCCAAATTCATCTATCTATATAGGTGAGAACAGAGGGAAACCTAAATATAAAAACTGCTACTGTAGACGAACGCTTCAAACTAGAAGATCAAAATGTGGTGAGCCCAGTGGGATTTGTGTACTGATCATTACCACCAAGTATCATCAAGATTGTGTGAAAATATATTTGCTGGTATTTCGGAAACTCGTTATTTCTTAGAAGTTTGGCAACCCCTCTCAATGAAAGTGCTTTTCCACAGTCTGTGCCTACGGCTACTTGAAGAGGAAACAAACCATAGAGACAAAACTGAGAACTCCTTTCTTTTATCGAGTTTCAAAGAGCTACTGCAAACCATGTTGGATTTAGAGTTCCAAAATCATCTATCTATATATGAGAGAACAGAGGGAAACCTAAGTATAAAAACTGCTACTGTACACGAACACATCAACCTAGAAGAACAAAATTTGGTGAGCCAAGTGGTATTTGTGTACTGATCAGGACCTACAAGTATCATCAAGATTGGGTGAAAAAATATTTGCTGGTATTTTGGAAACTCGTTATTTCTTAGAAGCTTGGCAACTCCTCTCAATGAAAGTGCTTTTCCACAGTCTGTGCCTAGGGCTCCTTGAAGATTAAACAAACCATAGAGACAAAACTGAGAACTCCTTTATTTTTTCAAGTTTCAAGAGTTACTACAAACCATGTTGGATTTAGAGTTCCAAATTCATCTATCTATAAGAGAGAGCAGAGGGAAACCTAACTATAAAACTGCCTCTGTACACGAACGCATCAACCTAGAAGAACAAAATTTGGTGAGCCAAGTGGGATTTGTGTACTGATCATTACCTACAAGTATCATCAAGATTGTGTGAAAAAATATTTGCTGGTATTTTGGAAAGTCGTTATTTCTTAGAAGCTTGGCAACTCCTCTCAATGAAAGTGCTTTCCACAGTCTTTGCCTATGGCTACTTGAATAGGAAACAAACCATAGATACAAAACTGAGAACTCCTTTATTTTGTCAAGTTTCAAACAGCTACTACAAACCATGTTGGATTTAGAGTTCCAAATTCATCTATCTATATAAGAGAGAAGAGAGGGAAACCTAAATATAAATACTGCTACTGTAGACGAACGCTTCAACCTAGAAGAACAAATTTGGTGAGCCAAGTGGGATTTGTGTACTGATCATAAGCAACAAGTATCATCAAGATTGGGTGAAAAAATATTTGCTGGTATTTCGGAAACTCGTTATTTCTTAGAAGCTTGGCAACTCCTCTCAATGAAAGTGCTTTCCACAGTCTGTGCCTATGGCTACTTGAAGAGGAAACAAACCATAGATACAAAACTGAGAACTCCTTTATTTTGTCAAGTTTCAAACAGCTACTACAAACCATGTTGGATTTAGAGTTCCAAATTCATCTATCTATATAGGAGAGAAGAGAGGGAAACCTAAATATAAAAAGTGCTACTGTAGATGAACGCTTCAACCTAGAAGAACAAATTTGGTGAGCCAAGTGGGATTTGTGTACTGATCATAAGCAACAAGTATCATCAAGATTGGGTGAAAAAATATTTGCTGGTATTTCGGAAACTCGTTATTTCTTAGAAGCTTGGCAACCCCTCTCAATGAAAGTGCTCTTCCACAGTCTGTGCCTAGGGCTAATTGAAAAGGAAACAAACCATAGAGACAAAACTGAGAACTCCTTTATTTTGTCAATTTTCATAGAGCTACTACAAACCATGTTGGATTTAGAGTTCCAAATTCATCTATCTATATATGAGAGAACAGAGTGAAACCTAAATATAAAAACTGCTACTGTAGACAAACGCTTCAACCTAGAAGAACAAAATTTGGTGAGCCAAGGGGGATTTGTGTACTGATCATTACCACCAAGTATCATCAAGATTGGGTGAAAAAATATTTGCTGGTATTTCGGAAACTCGTTAGTTCTTAGAAGCTTGGCAACTAATCTCAATGACAGTGCTTTTCCACAGTCTGTGCCTAGGGCTCCTTGAAGATTAAACAAACCATAGAGACAAAACTGAGAACTCCTTTATTTTTTCAAGTTTCAAGAGCTACTACAAACCATGTTGGATTTAGAGTTCCAAATTCATCTATCTATAAGAGAGTACAGAATGAAACCTAAATATAAAAACTGCTACTGTAGACGAACTCTTCAACCTAGAAGAACAAAATTTGGTGAAGCAAGTGGGATTTGTGTACTGATCATTACCACCAAGTATCACCAAGTACTGATCATTACCACCAAGTATTTTCTGGTATTTCGGAAACTCGTTATTGCTTAGAAGCTTGGCAACCCCTCTCAATGAAAGTGCTTTTCCACAGTCTGTGCCTAGGGCTACTTGAAGAGGAAACAAACCATAGACACAAAACTGAGAACTCCTTTATTTTGTCAAGTTTCAAAGAGCTACTACAAACCATGTTGGATTTAGATTTCCAAATTCATCTATCTATATATTAGAGAACAGAGGAAAACCTAAATATAAAACTGCTACTGTAGACGAACGCTTCAACTTAGAAGAACAAAATTTGGTCAGCCAAGTGGGATTTGTGTACTGATCATTAGCAACAAGTATCATCAAGATTGGGTGAAAAAACATTTGCTGGTATTTGGGAAACTCGTTATTTCTTAGAAGTTTGGCAAACCCTCTCAATGAAAGTTCTTTCCACAGTCTGTGCCTAGGGCTCCTTGAAGATTAAACAAACCAAAGAGACAAAACTGAGAACTCCTTTATTTTGTCAAGTTTCAAAGAGCTACTATAAACCATGTTTTATTTAGAGTTCCAAATTCATCTATGTATATAGGTGAGAACAGAGGGAAACCTAAATATAAATACTGCTACTGTAGACGAACGCATCAATCTAGAAGAACAAAATTTGGTGAGCCAAGTGGGATTTGTGTACTTATCATTATCACCAATTATCATCAAGATTGGGTGAAAGAATATTTGCTGGTATTCGGAAACTCGTAATTTCTTAGAAGCTTGTCAACCCCTCTCAATGAAAGTGCTTTTCCACAGTCTGTGCCTAGGGCTACTTGAAGAGGAAACAAACCATAGAGACAAAACTGAGAACTGCTTTATTTTGTCAGGTTTCAAAGAGCTACTACAAACCATGTTGGATTTAGAGTTCCAAATTCATCTATCTATATAGGAGAGAAAAGAGGGAAAACTAAATATAAAAACTGCTACTGTAGACGAACACTTCAACCTAGAAGAAGAAAATTTGTTGAGCCAAGTGGTATTTGTGTACTGATCATTAGCAACAAGTATCATCAAGATTGGGTGAGAAAATATTTGCTGGTATTTCGGAAACTCGTTAATTCTTAGAAGCTTGGCAACCCCTCTAAATGAAAGTGCTTTTCCACATCTGTGCCTAGGGCTACTTGAAGAGGAAACAAACCATAGAGACAAAACTGAGAACTCCTTTATTTTGTCAAGTTTCAAAGAGCTACTACAAACCATGTTGGATTTAGAGTTCCAAATTCATCTATCTATATAGGAGAGAACAGAGGGAAACCTAAATATAAAAACTGCTACTGTAGACGAACGCTACAACCTAGAAGAACAAAATTTTTGAGCCAAGTGGGATTTGTGTACTGATCATTACCACCAAGTAGCATCAAGATTGGGTGAAAAAATATTTGCTGGTATTTCGAAAACTCGTTATTTCTTAGAAGCTTGGCAACCCATCTCAATGAAAGTGCTTTCCACAGTCTGTGCCTATGGAAACTTTAACAGGAAAAAAACCATAGAGACAAAACTGAGAACTCCTTTATTTGGTCAAGTTTCAAACAGCTACTACAAACCATGTTGGATTTAGAGTTCCAAATTCATCGACTATATAGGGAGAAGAGAGGAAAACCTAAATATAAAAACTGCTACTGTAGACGAACGCTTCAACCTAGAAGAACAAAATTTGGTGAGCCAAGTGGGATTTGTGTACTGATCTTTAGCAACAAGTATCATCAAGATTGGGTGAAAAAATATTTGCTGGTATTTCGGAAACTCGTTATTTCTTAGAAGCTTGACAACCCCTCTCAATTAAAGTGCTTTTCCACAGTCTGTGCCTAGGGCTAATTGAAAAGGAAACAAACAATAGAGACCAAACTGAGAACTCCTTTATTTTGTCAAGTTTCATAGTGCTACTACAAACCATGTTGGATTTAGAATTCCAAATTCATCTATCTATATATGAGAGAACAGAGTGAAACCTAAATATAAAAACTGCTACTGTAGACAAACTCTTCAACCTAGAAGAACAAAATTTGGTGAGCCAAGTGGGATTTGTGTATGGATCATTACCACCAAGTATCATCAAGATTGGGTGAAAAAATATTTGCTGGTATTTCGGAAACTCGTTAGTTCTTAGAAGCTTGCAACTCCTCTCAATGAAAGTGCTTTTCCACAGTCTGTGCCTAGGGCTACTTGAAGAGGAAACAAACCAGAGAGACAAAACTGAGAACTCCTTTCTTTTATCGAGTTTCAAAGAGCTACTGCAAACCATGTTGGATTTAGAGTTCCAAAATCATCTATCTATATAGGAGAGAACAGAGGGAAACCTAAATATAAAAACTGCTACTCTTTACGAACGCTTCAACCTAGAAGAACAAAATTTGGTGAGCCAAGTGGGATTTGTGTACTGATCATTACCTACAAGTATCATCAAGATTGTGTGAAAAAATATTTGCTGGTATTTTGGAAACTCGTTATTTCTTAGAAGCTTGGCAACTCCTCTCAATGAAAGTGCTTTCCACAGTCTGTGCCTATGGCTACTTGAATAGGAAACAAACCATAGATACAAAACTGAGAACTCCTTTATTTTGTCAAGTTTCAAACAGCTACTACAAACCATGTTGGATTTAGAGTTCCAAATTCATCTATCTATATAGGAGAGAAGAGAGGGAAACCTAAATATAAAAACTGCTACTGTAGACGAACGCTTCAACCTAGAAGAACAAATTTGGTGAGCCAAGTTGGATTTGTGTACTGATCATAAGCAACAAGTATCATCAAGATTGGGTGAAAAAATATTTGCTGGTATTTCGGAAACCCGTTATTTCTTAGAAGCTTGGCAACCCCTCTCAATGAAAGTGCTCTTCCAGAGTCTGTGCCTAGGGCTAATTGAAAAGGAAACAAACCATAGAGACAAAACTGAGAACTCCTTTATTTCGTCAATTTTCATAGAGCTACTAGAAACCATGTTGGATTTAGAGTTCCAAATTCATCTATCTATATATGAGAGAACAGAGTGAAACCTAAATATAAAAACTGCTACTCTTTACGAACGCTTCAACCTAGAAGAACAAAATTTGGTGAGCCAAGTGGGATTTGTGTACTGATCATTACCACCAAGTATCATCAAGATTGGGTGAAAGAATATTTGCTGGTATTTCGGAAACTCGTTAATTCTTAGAAGCTTGGCAAACCCTCTCAATGAAAGTGGTTTTCCACAGTCTGTGCCTAGGGCTACTTGAAGAGGAAACAAACAATAGAGAGAAAACTGAGAACTCCTTTATTTTGTCAAGTTTCATAGAGCTACTACAAACCATGTTGGATTTAGAGTTCCAAATTCATCTATCTGTATATGAGAGAACAGAGTGAAACCTAAATATAAAAACTGCTACTGTAGACAAACGCTTCAACCTAGAAGAACAAAATTTAGTGAGCCAAGGGGGATTTGTGTACTGATCATTACCACCAAGTATCATCAAGATTGGGTGAAAAAATATTTGCTGGTATTTCGGAAACTCGTTAGTTCTTAGAAGCTTGGCAACTAATCTCAATGACAGTGCTTTTCCACAGTCTGTGCCTAGGGCTCCTTGAAGATTAAACAAACCATAGAGACAAAACTGAGAACTCCTTTATTTTTTCAAGTTTCAAGAGCTACTACAAACCATGTTGGATTTAGAGTTCCAAATTCATCTATCTATAAGAGAGTAAGAATGAAACCTCAATATAAAAACTGCTACTGTAGACGAACTCTTCAATCTAGAAGAACAAAATTTGGTGAAGCAAGTGGGATTTGTGTACTGATCATTACCACCAAGTATCATCAAGTACTGATCATTACCACCAAGTATTTGCTGGTATTTCGGAAACTCGTTATTGCTTAGAAGCTTGGCAACTTCTCTCAATAAAAGTGCTTTTCCACAGTCTGTGCCTAGGGCTACTTGAAGAGGAAACAAACCATAGAAACAAAACTGAGAACTCCTTTATTTTGTCATCTTTCAAAGAGCTACTACAAACCATGTTGGATTTAGATTTCCAAATTCATCTATCTATATAGGAGAGAACAGAGGAAAACCTAAATATAAAACTGCTACTGTAGACGAACGCTTCAACCTAGAAGAACAAAATTTGGTCAGCCAAGTGGGATTTGTGTACTGATCATTAGCAACAAGTATCATCAAGATTCGGTGAAAAAACATTTGCTGGTATTTAGGAAACACGTTATTTCTTAGAAGTTTGGCAACCCCTCTCAATGAAAGTTCTTTTCCACAGTCTGTGCCTAGGGCTCCTTGAAGATTAAACAAACCATAGAGACAAAACTGAGAACTCCTTTATTTTGTCAGGTTTCAAAGAGCTACTATAAACCATGTTTTATTTAGAGTTCCAAATTCATCTATCTATATAGGTGAGAACAGAGGGAAACCTAAATATAAAAACTGCTACTGTAGACGAACGCTTCAAACTAGAAGATCAAAATGTGGTGAGCCCAGTGGGATTTGTGTACTGATCATTACCACCAAGTATCATCAAGATTGTGTGAAAATATATTTGCTGGTATTTCGGAAACTCGTTATTTCTTAGAAGTTTGGCAACCCCTCTCAATGAAAGTGCTTTTCCACAGTCTGTGCCTACGGCTACTTGAAGAGGAAACAAACCATAGAGACAAAACTGAGAACTCCTTTCTTTTATCGAGTTTCAAAGAGCTACTGCAAACCATGTTGGATTTAGAGTTCCAAAATCATCTATCTATATATGATAGAACAGAGGGAAACCTAAGTATAAAAACTGCTACTGTACACGAACACATCAACCTAGAAGAACAAAATTTGGTGAGCCAAGTGGTATTTGTGTACTGATCAGGACCTACAAGTATCATCAAGATTGGGTGAAAAAATATTTGCTGGTATTTTGGAAACTCGTTATTTCTTAGAAGCTTGGCAACTCCTCTCAATGAAAGTGCTTTTCCACAGTCTGTGCCTAGGGCTCCTTGAAGATTAAACAAACCATAGAGACAAAACTGAGAACTCCTTTATTTTTTCAAGTTTCAAGAGTTACTACAAACCATGTTGGATTTAGAGTTCCAAATTCATCTATCTATAAGAGAGAGCAGAGGGAAACCTAACTATAAAACTGCCTCTGTACACGAACGCATCAACCTAGAAGAACAAAATTTGGTGAGCCAAGTGGGATTTGTGTACTGATCATTACCTACAAGTATCATCAAGATTGTGTGAAAAAATATTTGCTGGTATTTTGGAAAGTCGTTATTTCTTAGAAGCTTGGCAACTCCTCTCAATGAAAGTGCTTTCCACAGTCTTTGCCTATGGCTACTTGAATAGGAAACAAACCATAGATACAAAACTGAGAACTCCTTTATTTTGTCAAGTTTCAAACAGCTACTACAAACCATGTTGGATTTAGAGTTCCAAATTCATCTATCTATATAAGAGAGAAGAGAGGGAAACCTAAATATAAATACTGCTACTGTAGACGAACGCTTCAACCTAGAAGAACAAATTTGGTGAGCCAAGTGGGATTTGTGTACTGATCATAAGCAACAAGTATCATCAAGATTGGGTGAAAAAATATTTGCTGGTATTTCGGAAACTCGTTATTTCTTAGAAGCTTGGCAACTCCTCTCAATGAAAGTGCTTTCCACAGTCTGTGCCTATGGCTACTTGAAGAGGAAACAAACCATAGATACAAAACTGAGAACTCCTTTATTTTGTCAAGTTTCAAACAGCTACTACAAACCATGTTGGATTTAGAGTTCCAAATTCATCTATCTATATAGGAGAGAAGAGAGGGAAACCTAAATATAAAAACTGCTACTGTAGATGAACGCTTCAACCTAGAAGAACAAATTTGGTGAGCCAAGTGGGATTTGTGTACTGATCATAAGCAACAAGTATCATCAAGATTGGGTGAAAAAATATTTGCTGGTATTTCGGAAACTCGTTATTTCTTAGAAGCTTGGCAACCCCTCTCAATGAAAGTGCTCTTCCACAGTCTGTGCCTAGGGCTAATTGAAAAGGAAACAAACCATAGAGACAAAACTGAGAACTCCTTTATTTTGTCAATTTTCATAGAGCTACTACAAACCATGTTGGATTTAGAGTTCCAAATTCATCTATCTATATATGAGAGAACAGAGTGAAACCTAAATATAAAAACTGCTCCTGTAGACAAACGCTTCAACCTAGAAGAACAAAATTTGGTGAGCCAAGTGTGATTTGTGTACTGATCGTTACCACCAAGTATCATCAAGATTGGGTGAAAAAATATTTGCTGGTATTTCGGAAACTCGTTGGTTCTTAGAAGCTTGGCAACTCCTCTCAATGAAAGTGCTTTTCCACAGTCTGTGCCTAGGGCTCCTTGAAGATTAAACAAACCATAGAGACAAAACAGAGAACTCCTTTGTTTTTTCAAGTTTCAAGAGCTACTACAAACCATTTTGGATTTAGAGTTCCAAATTCATCTATCTATAAGAGAGAACAGAGGGAAACCTAAATATAAAAACTGCTACTGTAGACGAATGCTTCAACCTAGAAGAACAAAATTTGTTGAGCCAAGTGGGATTTGTGTACTGATCATAAGCAACAAGTATCATCAAGATTGGGTGAAAAAATATTTGCTGGTATTTCGGAAACTTGTAATTTCTTAGAAGCTTTGCAACCCCTCTCAATGAAAGTGCTTTTCCACAGTCTTTGCCTAGGGCTACTTGAAGAGGAAACAAACCATAGAGACAAAACTGAGAACGCCTTTATTTTGTCAAGTTTCAAAGAGCTACTACAAACCATGTTGGATTTAGAGTTCCAAATTCATCTATCTATATAGGAGAGAACACAGGAAAACCTAAATATCAAACTGCTACTGTAGACGAGCGCTTCAAATTAGAAGAACAAAATTTGGTGAGCCAAGTGGGATATGTGTACTGATCATTAGCAACAAGTATCATCAAGATTGCGTGAAAAAATATTTGCTGGTATTTCGGAAACTCGTTATTTCTTAGAAGCTTGGCAACCCCTCTCAATGAAAGTGCTTTTCCACAGTCTGTGCCTAGGGCTACTTGAAGAGGAAACAAACCATAGAGACAAAACTGAGAACTCCTTTATTTTTCAAGTTTCAAAGAGCTACTACAAACCATGTTGGAATTAGAGTTCCAAATTCATCTATCTATATAGGAGAGAACAGAGGGAAACCTAAATATAAAAACTGCTATTGTAGACGAACGCTTCAAACTAGAAGAACAAAATTTGGTGAGCCAAGTGGGATTTGTGTACTGATCATTAGCAACAAGTATCATCAAGATTTAGTGAAAAAATATTTTCTGGTATTTTGGAAACTCGTTATTTCTTAGAAGCTTGGCAACCCCTCTCAATGAAAGTGCTTTTCCACAGTCTGTGCTTAGGGCTACTTGAAGAGGAAACAAATCATAGAGACAAAACTGAGAACCCCTTTATTTTGTCAAGTTTCCAAGAGCTACTACAAAACATGTTGGATTTAGAGTTCCAAATTCATCTATCTATATATGAGAGAACAGAGTAAAACCTAAATATAAAAACTGCTACTGTAGACGAATGCTTCAACCTAGAAGAATAAAATTTGTTGAGCCAAGTGTTATTTGTGTACTGATCATTACCATCAAGTATCATCAAGATTGGGTGAAAAAATATTTGCTGGTATTTCGGAAACTTGTAATTTCTTAGAAGCTTTGCAACCCATCGCAATGAAAGTGCTTTTCCACAGTCTTTGCCTAGGGCTACTTGAAGAGGAAACAAACCATAGAGACAAAACTGAGAACGCCTTTATTTTGTCAAGTTTCAAAGAGCTACTACAAACCATGTTGGATTTAGAGTTCCAAATTCATCTATCTATATAGGAGAGAACAGAGGGAAACCTAAATATAAAAACTGCTACTGTAGACGAACGCTTCAACCTAGAAGAACAAAATTTGGTGAGCCAAGTGGGATTTGTGTACTGATCATTAGCATCAAGTGTCATCAAGTTTGGGTAAAAAATATTTGCTGGTATTTCGGAAACTCGTAATTTCTTAGAAGCTTGGCAACCTATCTCAATGAAAGTGCTTTTCCACAGTAGGTGCCTAGGGCTTCTTGAAGAGGAAACAAAGCATAGAGACAAAACTGAGAACTCCTTTATTTTGTCAAGTTTGAAAGAGCTACAACAAACCATGTTGGATTTAGATTTCCAAATTCATCTATCTATATAGGAGAGAACACAGGAAAACCTAAATATAAAACTGCTACTGTAGACGAGCGCTTCAAATTAGAAGAACAAAATTTGGTGAGCCAAGTGGGATTTGTGTACTGATCATTAGCAACAAGTATCATCAAGATTGCGTGAAAAAATATTGCTGGTATTTCGGAAACTCGTTATTTCTTAGAAGCTTGGCAACCCCTCTCAATGAAAGTGCTTTTCCACAGTCTGTGCCTAGGACTACTTGAAGAGGAAACAAACCATAGAGACAAAACTGAGAACTCCTTTATTTTCTCAAGTTTCAAAGAGCTACTACAAACCATGTTGGAAGTAGAGTTCCAAATTCATCTATCTATATAGGAGAGAACAGAGGGAAACCTAAATATAAAAACTGCTATTGTAGACGAACGCTTCAAACTAGAAGAACAAAATTTGGTGAGCAAAGTGGGATTTGTGTACTGATCATTAGCAACAAGTATCATCAAGATTTAGTGAAAAAATATTTTCTGGTATTTTGGAAACTCGTTATTTCTTAGAAGCTTGGCAACCCCTCTCAATGAAAGTGCTTTTCCACAGTCTGTGCCTAGGGCTACTTGAAGAGGAAACAAATCATAGAGACAAAACTGAGAACTCCTTTATTTTGTCAAGTTTCCAATAGCTACTACAAAACTTGTTGGATTTAGAGTTCCAAATTCATCTATCTATATATGAGAGAACAGAGTAAAACCTAAATATAAAAACTGCTACTGTAGACGAATGCTTCAACCTAGAAGAACAAAATTTGGTGAGCCAAGGGGGATTTGTGTACTGATCATTACCACCAAGTATCATCAAGATTGGGTGAAAAAATATTTGCTGGTATTTCGGAAACTTGTAATTTCTTAGAAGCTTTGCAACCCCTCTCAATGAAAGTGATTTTCCACAGTCTTTGCCTAGGGCTACTTGAAGAGGAAACAAACCATAGAGACAAAACTGAGAACGCCTTTATTTTGTCAAGTTTCAAAGAGCTACTACAAACCATGTTGGATTTAGAGTTCCAAATTCATCTATCTATATAGGAGAGAACAGAGGGAAACCTAAATATAAAAACTGCTACTGTAGACGAACGCTTCAACATAGAAGAACAAAATTTGGTGAGCCAAGTGGGATTTGTGTACTGATCATTAGCAACAAGTATCATCAAGTTTGGATAAAAAATATTTGCTGGTATTTTGTAAACTCGTTAATTCTTAGAAGCTTGGCAACGCCTCTCAATGAAAGTGCTTTTCCACAGTAGGTGCCTATGGCTTCTTGAAGAGGAAACAAACCATAGAGACAAAACTGAGAACTCCTTTATTTTGTCAAGTTTCAAAGAGCTACTACAAACCATGTAGGATTTAGATTTCCAAATTCATCTATCTATATAGGAGAGAACACAGGAAAACCTAAATATCAAACTGCTACTGTAGACGAGCGCTTCAAATTAGAAGAACAAAATTTGGTGAGCCAAGTGGGATATGTGTACTGATCATTAGCAACAAGTATCATCAAGATTGCATGAAAAAATATTTGCTGGTATTTCGGAAACTCGTTATTTCTTAGAAGCTTGGCAACCCCTCTCAATGAAAGTGCTTTTCCACAGTCTGTGCCTAGGGCTACTTGAAGAGGAAACAAACCATAGAGACAAAACTGAGAACTCCTTTATTTTCTCAAGTTTCAAAGAGCTACTACAAACCATGTTGGAATTAGAGTTCCAAATTCATCTATCTATATAGGAGAGAACAGAGGGAAACCTAAATATAAAAACTGCTATTGTAGACGAACGCTTCAAACTAGAAGAACAAAATTTGGTGAGCCAAGTGGGATTTGTGTACTGATCATTAGCAACAAGTATCATCAAGATTTAGTGAAAAAATATTTTCTGGTATTTTGGAAGCTCGTTATTTCTTAGAAGCTTGGCAACCCCTCTCAATGAAAGTGCTTTTCCACAGTCTGTGCCTAGGGCTACTTGAAGAGGAAACAAATCATAGAGACAAAACTGAGAACTCCTTTATTTTGTCAAGTTTCCAAGAGCTACTACAAAACATGTTGGATTTAGAGTTCCAAATTCATCTATCTATATATGAGAGAACAGAGTAAAACCTAAATATAAAAACTGCTACTGTAGACGAATGCTTCAACCTAGAAGAATAAAATTTGTTGAGCCAAGTGGGATTTGTGTACTGATCATTAGCAACAAGTATCATCAAGTTTGGGTAAAAAATATTTGCTGGTATTTCGGAAACTCGTAATTTCTTAGAAGCTTGGCAACCTATCTCAATGAAAGTGCTTTTCCACAGTATGTGCCTAGGGCTTCTTGAAGAGGAAACAAAGCATAGAGACAAAACTGAGAACTCCTTTATTTTGTCACGTTTGAAAGAGCTACAACAAACCATGTTGGATTTAGATTTCCAAATTCATCTATCTATATAGGAGAGAACACAGGAAAACCTAAATATAAAACTGCTACTGTAGACGAGCGCTTCAAATTAGAAGAACAAAATTTGGTGAGCCAAGTGGGATTTGTGTACTGATCATTAGCAACAAGTATCATCAAGATTGCGTGAAAAAATATTGCTGGTATTTCGGAAACTCGTTATTTCTTAGAAGCTTGGCAACCCCTCTCAATGAAAGTGCTTTTCCACAGTCTGTGCCTAGGACTACTTGAAGAGGAAACAAACCATAGAGATAAAACTGAGAACTCCTTTATTTTCTCAAGTTTCAAAGAGCTACTACAAACCATGTTGGAAGTAGAGTTCCAAATTCATCTATCTATATAGGAGAGAACAGAGGGAAACCTAAATATAAAAACTGCTATTGTAGACGAACGCTTCAAACTAGAAGAACAAAATTTGGTGAGCAAAGTGGGATTTGTGTACTGATCATTAGCAACAAGTATCATCAAGATTTAGTGAAAAAATATTTTCTGGTATTTTGGAAACTCGTTATTTCTTAGAAGCTTGGCAACCCCTCTCAAAGAAAGTGCTTTTCCACAGTCTGTGCCTAGGGCTACTTGAAAAGGAAACAAATCATAGAGACAAAACTGAGAACTCCTTTATTTTGTCAAGTTTCCAAGAGCTACTACAAAACATGTTGGATTTAGAGTTCCAAATTCATCTATCTATATATGAGAGAACAGAGTAAAACCTAAATATAAAAACTGCTCCTGTAGACGAACGCTTCAACCTAGAAGAACAAAATTTGTTGAGCCAAGTGGGATTTGTGTACTGATCATTACCATCAAGTATCATCAAGATTGGGTGAAAAAATATTTGCTGGTATTTCGGAAACTTGTAATTTCTTAGAAGCTTTGCAACCCCTCTCAATGAAAGTGCTTTTCCACAGTCTTTGAATAGGGCTACTTGAAGAGGAAACAAACCATGGAGACAAAACTGAGAACGCCTTTATTTTGTCAAGTTTCAAAGAGCTACTACAAACCATGTTGGATTTAGAGTTCCAAATTCATCTATCTATATAGGAGAGAACAGAGGGAAACCTAAATATAAAAACTGCTACTGTAGACGAACGCTTCAACCTAGAAGAACAAAATTTGGTGAGCCAAGTGGGATTTGTGTACTGATCATTAGCAACAAGTATCATCAAGTTTGGGTAAAAAATATTTGCTGGTATTTCGGAAACTCGTAATTTCTTAGAAGCTTGGCAACCTCTCTCAATGAAAGTGCTTTTCCACAGTAGGTGCCTAGGGCTTCTTGAAGAGGAAACAAACCGTAGAGACAAAACTGAGAACTCCTTTATTTTGTCAAGTTTCAAAGAGCTACAACAAACCATGTTGGATTTAGATTTCCAAATTAATCTATCTATGTAGGAGAGAAGACAGGAAAACCTAAATATAAAACTGCTACTGTAGACGAGCGCTTCAAATTGGAAGAACAAAATTTGGTGAGCCAAGTGGGATTTTTGTAATGATCATTAGCAACAAGTATCATCAAGATTGCGTGAAAAAATATTGCTGGTATTTCGGAAACTCGTTATTTCTTAGAAGCTTGTCAACCCCTCTCAATGAAAGTGCTTTTCCACAGTCTGTGCCTTTGGCTACTTGAAGAAGAAACAAACCATAGAGACAAAACTGAGAACTCCTTTATTTTCTCAAGTTTCAAAGAGCTACTACAAACCATGATGGAAGTAGAGTTCCAAATTCATCTATCTATATAGGAGAGAACAGAGGGAAACCTAAATATAAAAACTGCTATTGTAGACGAACGCTTCAAACTAGAAGAACAAAATTTGGTGAGCAAAGTGGGATTTGTGTACTGATCATTAGCAACAAGTATCATCAAAATTTAGTGAAAAAATATTTTCTGGTATTTTGGAAACTCGTTATTTCTTAGAAGCTTGGCAACCCCTCTCAATGAAAGTGCTTTTCCACAGTCTGTGCCTAGGGCTACTTGAAGAGGAAACAAATCATAGAGACAAAACTGAGAACTCCTTTATTTTGTCAAGTTTCCAAGAGCTACTACCAAACATGTTGGATTTAGAGTTCCAAATTCATCTATCTGTATATGAGAGAACAGAGTAAAACCTAAATATAAATACTGCCACTGTAGACGAACGCTTCAACCTAGAAGAACAAAATTTGTTGAGCCAAGTGGGATTTGTGCACTGATCATTACCATCAAGTATCATCAAGATTGGGTGAAAAAATATATGCTGGTATTTCGGAAACTTGTAATTTCTTAGAAGCTTTGCAACCCCTCTCAATGAAAGTGCTTTTCAACAGTCTTTGAATAGGGCTCCTTGAAGAGGAAACAAACCATGGAGACAAAACTGAGAACGCCTTTATTTTGTCAAGTTTCAAAGAGCTACTACAAACCATGTTGGATTTAGAGTTCCAAATTCATCTATCTATATAGGAGAGAACAGAGGGAAACCTAAATATAAATACTGCTACTGTAGACGAACGCTTCAACCAAGAAGAACAAAATTTGGTTAGCCAAGTGGGATTTGTGTACTCATCATTACCACCAAGTATCATCAAGATTGGGTGAAAAAATATTTGCTGGTATTTCGGAAACTCGTTAGTTCTTAGAAGCTTGGCAACCCATCTCAATGAAAGTGCTTTTCCACAGTCTGTGCCAAGGGCTAATTGAAGAGGAAACAAACCATAGAGACAAAACTGAGAACTCCTTTATTTTTTCAAGTTTCAAAGAGCTACTACAAACCATGTTGGATTTAGAGTTCCAAATTCATCTATCTATATATGAGAGAACAGAGTGAAACCTAAATATAAAAACTGCTACTGTAGACGAACGCTTCAACCTAGAAGAACAAAATTTGGTGAGCCAAGTGGGATTTGTGTACTGATCATTACCCCCAAGTATCATCAAGATTGGGTGAAAAAATATTTGCTGGTATTTCGGAAATTCGTTAGTTTTTAGAAGCTTGCCAACTCCTCTCAATGAAAGCGCTTTTCCACAGTCTGTGCCTAGGGCTCTTTGAAGATTAAACAAACCATAGAGATAAAACTGACTACTACTTTATTTTGTCAAATTTCAAAGAGCTACTACAAACCATGATGGATTTAGAGTTACAAATTCATCTATCTACATAGGAGAGAACAGAGTGAAACCTAAATATAAAAACTGCTACTGTAGATGAAAGATTCAAACCAGAAGAACAAAATTTGCTGAGCCAAGTGGGATTTGTGTACTGATCATTAGCAACAAGTATCATCAAGATTGGGTGAAAAAATATTTGCTGGTATTTCGGAAACTCGTTATTTCTTAGAAGCTTGGCAACCCCTCTCAATTAAAGTGCTTTTCCACAGTCTGTGCCTAGGGCTACTTGAAGAGGAAACAAACCATAGACACAAAACTGAGAACTCCTTTATTTTGTCAAGTTTCATAGAGCTACTACAAACCATGTTGGATTTAGAGTTCCAAATTCATCTATCTATATATGAGAGAATAGAGTGAAACCTAAATATAAAAACTGCCACTGTAGACAAATGCTTCAACCTAGAAGAACAAAATTTGGTGAGCCAAGTGGGATTTGTGTACTGATCATTACAACCAAGTATCATCCAGATTGGGTGAAAAAAATATTTGCTGGTATTTCGGAAACTCGTTAGTTCTTAGAAGCTTGGCAACCCATCTCAATGAAAGTGCTTTTCCACAGTGTGTTCCTAGAACTACTTGGAGAGGAAACAAACCATAGAGAAAAAACTGAGAACTCCTTTATTTTGTCAAGTTTCAAAGAGCTACTACAAACCATGTTGGATTTTGAGTTCCAAATTCATCTATCTAAATAGGAGAGAACAGAGGGAAACCTAAATATAAAAACTGCTATTGTAGACAAACGCTTTAAACTAGAAGAACAGAATTTGGTGAGCTAAGTGGTATTTGTGTACTGATCATTAGCAACAAGTATCATCAAGATTTAGTGAAAAAATATTTGCTGGTATTTCGGAAACTCGTTATTTCTTAGAAGCTTGGCAACCCCTCTCAATGAAAGTGCTTTTCCACAGTCTGTGCCTAGGGCTTCTTGAAGAGGAAACAAACCATAGAGACAAAACTGAGAACTCCTTCATTTTGTCAAGTTTCAAAGAGCTACTACAAACCATGTTGGATTTAGATTTCCAAATTCATCTATCTATATAGGAGAGAACACAGGAAAACGTAAATATAAAACTGCTACTGTAGACGAGCGCTTCAAATTAGAAGAACAAAATTTGGTGAGCCAAGTGGGATTTGTGTACTGATCATTAGCAACAAGTATCATCAAGATTGGGTTAAAAAATATTTGCTGGTATTTCGGAAACTCGTTATTTCTTAGAAGCTTGGCAACCCCTCTCAATGAAAGTGCTTTTCCACAGTCTGTGCCTAAGGCTCCTTGAAGATTAAACAAACCATAGAGACAAAACTGAGAACTCCTTTATTTTGTCAAGTTTCAAAGAGCTACTACAAACCATGTTGGATTTAGATTTCCAAATTCATCTATCTATATTGGTGAGAACAGAGGGAAACCTAAATATAAAAACTGCTACTGTAGCCGAACGCTTCAAACTAGAAGAACAAAATTTGGTTAGCCCAGTGGGATTTGTGTACTGATCATGACCACCAAGTATCAACAAGATTGGGTGAAAAAATATTTGCTGGTATTTCGGAAACTCCTTATTTCTTAGAAGCTTGGGAACCCATCTCAATGAAAGTGCTTTTCCACAGTGTGTTCCTAGGGCTACTTGGAGAGGAAACAAACCATAGAGAAAAAACTGAGAACTCCTTTATTTTGTCAAGTTTCAGAGAGCTACTACAAACCATGTTGGATTTAGAGTTCCAAATTCATCTATCTAAATAGGACAGAACAGAGGGAAACCTAAATATAAAAACTGCTACTGTAAACGAACGCTTCAACCTAGAAGAACAAAATTTGATGAGCCAAGTGGGATTTGTGTACTGACCTTACCACCAAGTATGATCAAGATTGGGTGAAAAAATATTTGCTGGTATTTGGGAAACTCGTTATTTCTTAGAAGCTTGGCAACCCATCTCAATGAAAGTACTTTTCCTCACTCTGGGCCTAAGGCTACTTGAAGAGGAAACAAACCATAGAGACAAAACTGAGAATTCGTTTCTTTTGTCAAGTTTCAAAGAGCTACTACAAACCATGTTGGATTTAGAGTTCCAAATTAATCTATCTATATAGGAGAGAACAGAGGGAAACCTAAATATAAAAACTGCTCCCGTAGACGAAAGATTCAAACTAGAAGACAAAATTTGGTGAGCCAAGTGGGATTTGTGTACTGATCATTAGCAACAAGTATCATCAAGATTGGGTGAAAAAATATTTGTTGGTATTTCGGAAACTCGTTAGTTCTTAGAAGCTTCGCAACTCTTCTCAATGAAAGTGCTTTCCACAGTCTGTGCCTAGGGCTACTTGAAGAGGAAACAAAGCATAGAGACAAAACTGAGAACTCCTTTATTTTGTCAAGTTTCAAAGAGATACTACAAACCATGTTGGATTTAGAGTTCCAAATTCATCTATCTATATAGGAGAGAACAGAGTGAAACCTAAGTATTAAAATTACTACTATAGACGAACGCTTCAACCTAGAAGAACAAAATTTGGTGAGCCAAGTGGGATGTGCATTTTTCATTACCACCACGTATCATCAAGATTGCGAGAAAAAATATTTGCTGGTATTTCAGAAACACGAAATTTCATGGAAGCTTGGCAACCTTTTTCAATGAAAGTGCTTTTCCACAGTCTCTGCTTAGGGCTATTAAAGAGGAAACAAACCATAGAGACAAAAGGGAGAACTTCTTTATTTTGTCAAGTTTCAAAGAGCTACTACAAACCATGTTAGATTTAGAGTTCCAAATTCATCTATCTATATAGGAGAGAACAGAGAGAAACCTACATATAAAAACTGCTACTGTAGACGAACGCTTCAAAATAGACGAACAAAACTTGGTGAGCCAAGTGGGATTTGTGTACTGATCATTACCAAAATGTATCATCAAGATTGGGAGAAAAAATATTTGCTGGTATTTTGGAAACTCGTAATTTCTTAGAAGCTTGGCAACCCCTCACAATGAAAGTACTTTTCCACAGTCTGTGCCTAGGGCTACTTGAAGAGGAAACAAACCATAGAGACAAACTGAGAACTCCTTTATTTTGTCCGGTTTCAAAGAGCTACTACAAACCATGTTGAATTTAGAGTTCCAAATTCATCTATCTATATAGGAGAGAACAGAGGGAAACCTAAATATAAAATCTGCTACTGTAGACAGATGCTTCAACCTAGAAGAACAAAATTTGGTGAGCCAAGTGGGAATTGTGTACTGATCGTTACCACCAAGTATCTTCAAGACTGGGTGAAAAAATACTTGCTTGTATTTCGGAAGATCGTTAATTCTTAGAAGCTTGGCAACCCCTCTCAATGTAAATGTTTTTCCACAGTCTGTGCCTAGGGCTACTTGGAGAGGAAACAAACCATAGAGACAAAACTCAGAGCTCCTTTATTTTTTCAAGTTTCAAAGAGCTACTACAAACCATGTTGGATTTAGAGTTCCAAATTCATCTATCTATATAGGAGAGAACAGAGCAAAACGTAAACATAAAAACTGCTACTGTAGACGAACGCTTCAACCTAGAAGAACAAAATTTGGTGAGCAAAGTGGGATTTATGTACTGATCATTACCACCAAGTATCATCAAGATTGCGTGAAAAAATATTTGCTGGTATTTCGTAAACTCGTTAATTCTTAGAAGCTTGGCAACCCCTCTCAATGAAAGTGCTTTTTCACAGTCTGTGCCTAGGGCTACTTGAAGAGGAAATAAACCACAGAGACAAAACTGAGAACTCCTTTATTTTGTCAAGTTTCAAAGAGCTACTACAAACCATGTTGGATTTAGAGTTCCAAATTCATCTATGTCTATAGGAGAGAACAGAGTGACACCTAAATATAAAAACTGCTACTGTAGACGAAAGCTTCAACCTAAAAGAACAAAATTTGGTGAGTCAAGTGGGATTTGTGTACTGATCAATACCACCAAGTATCATCAAGATTCGTTGAAAAAATATTTGCTGGTAGTTTGGATACTCTTTATTTCTTAGAAGCTTGGCAACCCCACTCAATGAAAGTTCTTTTCCACAGTCAGTGCCTAGGGCTCCTTGAAGATTAAAGAAACCATAGAGACAAAACTGGGAACTCCTTTATTTTATCAAGTTTCAAAGAGCTACTACAAACCATGTTGGATTTAGAGTTCCAAATTCATCTATCTATATAGGAGAGAAAGAGGAAAACCTAAATATAAAAACTGCTACCGTAGACGAACGCTACAACCTAGAAGAACAAAATTTGGTGAGCCAAGTGGGATTTGTGTACTGATCATTACCACCCGGTATCATCAAGATTGGGTGAACAAATACTTGCTTGTATATCGGAAAATCGTTAATTCTTAGAAGCTTGGCAACCCCTCTCAATGAAAATGCTTTTCCACAGTCTGTGCCTAGGGCTACTTGAAGAGGAAACCAACCATAGAGACAAAACAGAGAGCTCCTTTATTTTGTTAAGTTTCAAAGAGGTACTACAAACCATGTTGGATTTAGAGTTCCAAATTCATCTATCTATATAGGAAAGAACAGAGAAAAACCTAACTATAAAAACTGCTACTGTAGACGAACGCTTCAACCTAGAAGAACAAAATTTGGTGAGCCAAGTGGGATTTGTGTACTGATCATTACCACCCAGTATCATCAAGATTGGGTGAACAAATACTTGCTTGTATATCGGAAAATCGTTAATTCTTAGAAGCTTGGCAACCCCTCTCAATGAAAACGCTTTTCCACAGTCTGTGCCTAGGGCTACTTGAAGAGGAAACAAACCATAGAGACAAAACTGAGAGCTCCTTTATTTTGTTAAGTTTCAAAGAGGTACTACAAACCATGTTGGATTTAGAGTTCCAAATACATCTATCTATATAGGAAAGAACAGAGAAAAACCTAACTATAAAAACTGCTACTGTAGACGAACGCTTCAACCTAGAAGAACAAAATTTGGTGAGCCAAGTGGGATTTGTGTACTGATTATTACCACCAAGTATCATCAAGTTTGGGTGAAAAAATAATTGCTGGTATTTCGGAAACTCGTTAATTCATAGAAGCTCGGCAACCCCTCTCAATGAAAGTGCTTTTCCACAGTCTGTGCCTAGGGCTACTTGAAGAGGAAACAAACCATAGAGACAAAACTGAGAACTCCTTTATTTTTTCAAGTTTCAAAGAGCTACTACAAACCATGTTGGATTTAGAGTTCCAAATTCATCTATCCATATAGGAGAGAACAGAGTGAAACCTAAATATAAAAACTGCTACTGTAGACGAACGCTTCAACCTAGAAAAGCAAACTTTGGTGAGCCAAGTGGGATTTGTGTACTGGTCATTACCACCACGTATCATCAAGATTGGGTGAAAAAATATTTGATGGAATATTATAAACTCGTAATTTCTTGGAAGCTTGGCAACCCCTTTCAATGAAAGTGCTTTTCCACAGTCTGTGCCTAGGGCTACTTGAAGAGGAAACAAACCATAGAGACAAAACTGAGAACTCCTTTATTTTGTCAAGTTTCAAAGAGCTACTAAAAACCATGTTGGATTTAGAGATCCAAATTCATCTATCTATATAGGAGAGAACAGAGGGAAACCTAAAAATATAAACTGCTAATGTAAACGAAAGCTTCAACCTAGAAGAACAAAATTTGGTGAGCCAAGTGGGATTTGGGTACTGATCATTACCACCAAGTATCATCAAGATTGGGTGAAAAAATATTTGATGGTATTTCGGAAACTCGTTAATTCTTAGAAGCTTTGCAACCCCTCTCATTGAAAGTGCTTTTCCACAGTCTGTGCCTAGGGCTACTTGAAGACTAAATAAACCACAGAGACAAAACTGAGAACTCCTTTATTTTGTCAGGTTTCAAAGACCTACTACAAACCATGTTGGATTTAGAGTTCCAAATTCATCTATCTATATAGGAGAGAAAGAGGGAAACCTAAATATAAAAACTGCTACTGTAGACGAATGCTTCAACTTAGAAGAACAAAATTTGGTGAGCCACGTGGAATTTGTATACTTGTCATTAACGAAACGTATCATCAAGATTGGGTGAAAAATATTTGCTGGTATTTCGAAAACTCGTAATTTCTTGGAAGCTTGGCAACCCTTTTCAATGAAAGTGCTTTTCCACAGTCTCTGCTTAGGGCTACCTGAATAGGAAACAAATCATAGAGACAAAACTGAGAACTCCTTTATTTTGTCAAGTTTCAAAGAGCTACTACAAACCATGTTGGATTTAGAGTTCCAAATTCATCTATCTATATAGGAGAGAACAGAGGGAAACCTAAATATAAATACTGCTACTGTAGACGAACGCTTCAACCTAGAAGAACAAAATTTGGTTAGCCAAGTGGGATTTGTGTACTCATCATTACCACCAAGTATCATCAAGATTGGGTGAAAAAATATTTGCTGGTATTTCGGAAACTCGTTAGTTCTTAGAAGCTTGGCAACCCATCTCAATGAAAGTGCTTTTCCACAGTCTGTGCCAAGGGCTAATTGAAGAGGAAACAAACCATAGAGACAAAACTGAGAACTCCTTTATTTTTTCAATTTTCAAAGAGCTACTACAAACCATGTTGGATTTAGAGTTCCAAATTCATCTATCTATATATGAGAGAACAGAGTGAAACCTAAATATAAAAACTGCTACTGTAGACGAACGCTTCAACCTAGAAGAACAAAATTTGGTGAGCCAAGTGGGATTTGTGTACTGATCATTACCCCCAAGTATCATCAAGATTGGGTGAAAAAATATTTGCTGGTATTTCGGAAATTCGTTAGTTTTTAGAAGCTTGCCAACTCCTCTCAATTAAAGCGCTTTTCCACAGTCTGTGCCTAGGGCTCTTTGAAGATTAAACAAACCATAGAGATAAAACTGACTACTACTTTATTTTGTCAAATTTCAAAGAGCTACTACAAACCATGATGGATTTAGAGTTACAAATTCATCTATCTACATAGGAGAGAACAGAGTGAAACCTAAATATAAAAACTGCTACTGTAGATGAAAGATTCAAACCAGAAGAACAAAATTTGCTGAGCCAAGTGGGATTTGTGTACTGATCATTAGCAACAAGTATCATCAAGATTGGGTGAAAAAATATTTGCTGGTATTTCGGAAACTCGTTATTTCTTAGAAGCTTGGCAACCCCTCTCAATTAAAGTGCTTTTCCACAGTCTGTGCCTAGGGCTACTTGAAGAGGAAACAAACCATAGACACAAAACTGAGAACTCCTTTATTTTGTCAAGTTTCATAGAGCTACTACAAACCATGTTGGATTTAGAGTTCCAAATTCATCTATCTATATATGAGAGAATAGAGTGAAACCTAAATATAAAAACTGCCACTGTAGACAAATGCTTCAACCTAGAAGAACAAAATTTGGTGAGCCAAGTGGGATTTGTGTACTGATCATTACAACCAAGTATCATCCAGATTGGGTGAAAAAAATATTTGCTGGTATTTCGGAAACTCGTTAGTTCTTAGAAGCTTGGCAACCCATCTCAATGAAAGTGCTTTTCCACAGTGTGTTCCTAGAACTACTTGGAGAGGAAACAAACCATAGAGAAAAAACTGAGAACTCCTTTATTTTGTCAAGTTTCAAAGAGCTACTACAAACCATGTTGGATTTAGAGTTCCAAATTCATCTATCTAAATAGGAGAGAACAGAGGGAAACCTAAATATAAAAACTGCTATTGTAGACAAACGCTTTAAACTAGAAGAACAGAATTTGGTGAGCTAAGTGGGATTTGTGTACTGATCATTAGCAACAAGTATCATCAAGATTTAGTGAAAAAATATTTGCTGGTATTTCGGAAACTCGTTATTTCTTAGAAGCTTGGCAACCCCTCTCAATGAAAGTGCTTTTCCACAGTCTGTGCCTAGGGCTTCTTGAAGAGGAAACAAACCATAGAGACAAAACTGAGAACTCCTTCATTTTGTCAAGTTTCAAAGAGCTACTACAAACCATGTTGGATTTAGATTTCCAAATTCATCTATCTATATAGGAGAGAACACAGGAAAACGAAAATATAAAACTGCTACTGTAGACGAGCGCTTCAAATTAGAAGAACAAAATTTGGTGAGCCAAGTGGGATTTGTGTACTGATCATTAGCAACAAGTATCATCAAGATTGGGTTAAAAAATATTTGCTGGTATTTCGGAAACTCGTTATTTCTTAGAAGCTTGGCAACCCCTCTCAATGAAAGTGCTTTTCCACAGTCTGTGCCTAAGGCTCCTTGAAGATTAAACAAACCATAGAGACAAAACTGAGAACTCCTTTATTTTGTCAAGTTTCAAAGAGCTACTACAAACCATGTTGGATTTAGATTTCCAAATTCATCTATCTATATTGGTGAGAACAGAGGGAAACCTAAATATAAAAACTGCTACTGTAGCCGAACGCTTCAAACTAGAAGAACAAAATTTGGTTAGCCCAGTGGGATTTGTGTACTGATCATGACCACCAAGTATCAACAAGATTGGGTGAAAAAATATTTGCTGGTATTTCGGAAACTCCTTATTTCTTAGAAGCTTGGGAACCCATCTCAATGAAAGTGCTTTTCCACAGTGTGTTCCTAGGGCTACTTGGAGAGGAAACAAAAAATAGAGAAAAAACTGAGAACTCCTTTATTTTGTCAAGTTTCAGAGAGCTACTACAAACCATGTTGGATTTAGAGTTCCAAATTCATCTATCTATATAGGAGAGAACAGAGGGAAACCTAAATATAAAAACTGCTCCCGTAGACGAAAGATTCAAACTAGAAGACAAAATTTGGTGAGCCAAGTGGGATTTGTGTACTGATCATTAGCAACAAGTATCATCAAGATTGGGTGAAAAAATATTTGTTGGTATTTCGGAAACTCGTTAGTTCTTAGAAGCTTCGCAACTCTTCTCAATGAAAGTGCTTTCCACAGTCTGTGCCTAGGGCTACTTGAAGAGGAAACAAAGCATAGAGACAAAACTGAGAACTCCTTTATTTTGTCAAGTTTCAAAGAGATACTACAAACCATGTTGGATTTAGAGTTCCAAATTCATCTATCTATATAGGAGAGAACAGAGTGAAACCTAAGTATTAAAATTACTACTATAGACGAACGCTTCAACCTAGAAGAACAAAATTTGGTGAGCCAAGTGGGATGTGCATTTTTCATTACCACCACGTATCATCAAGATTGCGAGAAAAAATATTTGCTGGTATTTCAGAAACACGAAATTTCATGGAAGCTTGGCAACCCCTTTCAATGAAAGTGCTTTTCCACAGTCTCTGCTTAGGGCTATTAAAGAGGAAACAAACCATAGAGACAAAAGGGAGAACTTCTTTATTTTGTCAAGTTTCAAAGAGCTACTACAAACCATGTTAGATTTAGAGTTCCAAATTCATCTATCTATATAGGAGAGAACAGAGAGAAACCTACATATAAAAACTGCTACTGTAGACGAACGCTTCAAAATAGACGAACAAAACTTGGTGAGCCAAGTGGGATTTGTGTACTGATCATTACCAAAATGTATCATCAAGATTGGGAGAAAAAATATTTGCTGGTATTTTGGAAACTCATAATTTCTTAGAAGCTTGGCAACCCCTCACAATGAAAGTACTTTTCCACAGTCTGTGCCTAGGGCTACTTGAAGAGGAAACAAACCATAGAGACAAACTGAGAACTCCTTTATTTTGTCCGGTTTCAAAGAGCTACTACAAACCATGTTGAATTTAGAGTTCCAAATTCATCTATCTATATAGGAGAGAACAGAGGGAAACCTAAATATAAAATCTGCTACTGTAGACAGATGCTTCAACCTAGAAGAACAAAATTTGGTGAGCCAAGTGGGAATTGTGTACTGATCGTTACCACCAAGTATCTTCAAGACTGGGTGAAAAAATACTTGCTTGTATTTCGGAAGATCGTTAATTCTTAGAAGCTTGGCAACCCCTCTCAATGTAAATGTTTTTCCACAGTCTGTGCCTAGGGCTACTTGGAGAGGAAACAAACCATAGAGACAAAACTGAGAGCTCCTTTATTTTTTCAAGTTTCAAAGAGCTACTACAAACCATGTTGGATTTAGAGTTCCAAATTCATCTATCTATATAGGAGAGAACAGAGCAAAACGTAAACATAAAAACTGCTACTGTAGACGAACGCTTCTACCTAGAAGAACAAAATTTGGTGAGCAAAGTGGGATTTGTGTACTGATCATTACCACCAAGTATCATCAAGATTGGGTGAAAAAATATTTGCTGGTATTTCGTAAACTCGTTAATTCTTAGAAGCTTGGCAACCCCTCTCAATGAAAGTGCTTTTCCACAGTCTGTGCCTAGGGCTACTTGAAGAGGAAATAAACCACAGAGACAAAACTGAGAACTCCTTTATTTTGTCAAGTTTCAAAGAGCTACTACAAACCATGTTGGATTTAGAGTTCCAAATTCATCTATGTCTATAGGAGAGAACAGAGTGACACCTAAATATAAAAACTGCTACTGTAGACGAAAGCTTCAACCTAAAAGAACAAAATTTGGTGAGCCAAGTGGGATTTGTGTACTGATCAATACCACCAAGTATCATCAAGATTCGTTGAAAAAATATTTGCTGGTAGTTTGGATACTCGTTATTTCTTAGAAGCTTGGCAACCCCACTCAATGAAAGTGCTTTTCCACAGTCAGTGCCTAGGGCTCCTTGAAGATTAAAGAAACCATAGAGACAAAACTGGGAACTCCTTTATTTTATCAAGTTTCAAAGAGCTACTACAAACCATGTTGGATTTAGAGTTCCAAATTCATCTATCTATATAGGAGAGAAAGAGGAAAACCTAAATATAAAAACTGCTACCGTAGACGAACGCTTCAACCTAGAAGAACAAAATTTGGTGAGCCAAGTGGGATTTGTGTACTGATCATTACCACCCAGTATCATCAAGATTGGGTGAACAAATACTTGCTTGTATATCGGAAAATCGTTAATTCTTAGAAGCTTGGCAACCCCTCTCAATGAAAACGCTTTTCCACAGTCTGTGCCTAGGGCTACTTGAAGAGGAAACAAACCATAGAGACAAAACTGAGAGCTCCTTTATTTTGTTAAGTTTCAAAGAGGTACTACAAACCATGTTGGATTTAGAGTTCCAAATACATCTATCTATATAGGAAAGAACAGAGAAAAACCTAACTATAAAAACTGCTACTGTAGACGAACGCTTCAACCTAGAAGAACAAAATTTGGTGAGCCAAGTGGGATTTGTGTACTGATTATTACCACCAAGTATCATCAAGTTTGGGTGAAAAAATAATTGCTGGTATTTCGGAAACTCGTTAATTCATAGAACCTCGGCAACCCCTCTCAATGAAAGTGCTTTTCCACAGTCTGTGCCTAGGGCTACTTGAAGAGGAAACAAACCATAGAGACAAAACTGAGAACTCCTTTATTTTTTCAAGTTTCAAAGAGCTACTACAAACCATGTTGGATTTAGAGTTCCAAATTCATCTATCCATATAGGAGAGAACAAAGTGAAACCTAAATATAAAAACTGCTACTGTAGACGAACGCTTCAACGTAGAAAAGCAAAATTTGGTGAGCCAAGTGGGATTTGTGTACTGGTCATTACCACCACGTATCATCAAGATTGGGTGAAAAAATATTTGATGGAATATTATAAACTCGTAATTTCTTGGAAGCTTGGCAACCCCTTTCAATGAAAGTGCTTTTCCACAGTCTGTGCCTAGGGCTACTTGAAGAGGAAACAAACCATAGAGACAAAACTGAGAACTCCTTTATTTTGTCAAGTTTCAAAGAGCTACTAAAAACCATGTTGGATTTAGAGATCCAAATTCATCTATCTATATAGGAGAGAACAGAGGGAAACCTAAAAATATAAACTGCTAATGTAAACGAAAGCTTCAACCTAGAAGAACAAAATTTGGTGAGCCAAGTGGGATTTGGGTACTGATCATTACCACCAAGTATCATCAAGATTGGGTGAAAAAATATTTGATGGTATTTCGGAAACTCGTTAATTCTTAGAAGCTTTGCAACCCCTCTCATTGAAAGTGCTTTTCCACAGTCTGTGCCTAGGGCTACTTGAAGACTAAATAAACCACAGAGACAAAACTGAGAACTCCTTTATTTTGTCAGGTTTCAAGGACCTACTACAAACCATGTTGGATTTAGAGTTCCAAATTCATCTATCTATATAGGAGAGAAAGAGGGAAACCTAAATATAAAAACTGCTACTGTAGACGAACGCTTCAACTTAGAAGAACAAAATTTGGTGAGCCACGTGGGATTTGTATACTTGTCATTAACGAAACGTATCATCAAGATTGGGTGAAAAATATTTGCTGGTATTTCGAAAACTCGTAATTTCTTGGAAGCTTGGCAACCCTTTTCAATGAAAGTGCTTTTCCACAGTCTCTGCTTAGGGCTACCTGAATAGGAAACAAATCATAGAGACAAAACTGAGAACTCCTTTATTTCTTCCAGTTTCAAAGAGCTAGAAAAAACCATGTTGGATTTAGAGTTCCAAATTCATCTATCCATATAGGAGAGAACAGAGGGAAACCTAAAAATATAAACTGCTACTGTAAACGAACGCTTCAACCTAGAAGAACAAAATATGGTGAGCCAAGTGGGTTTTGTGTACTGATCATTACCACCTAGTATCATCAAGATTGGGTGAAAAAATATTTGCTGGTATTTCGGAAACTCGTTATTTCTTGGAAGCTTGGCCACCCCTTTCAATGAAATTGCTTTTCCACAGTCTGTGCCTAGGGCTACTTGAAGAGGAAACAAACCATAGAGACAAAACTGAGAACTCCTTTATTTTGTCAAGTTTCAAAGAGCTACTAGTAACCATGTTGGATTTAGAGTTCCAAATTTTTCTATCTATATATGAGAGAACAGAGGGAAACCTAAATATAAAAACTGCTACTGTAGACGAACGCTTCAAACTAGAAGAACAAAATTTGGTGAGCCAAGTGGGATTTGTGTACTGATCAGTACCACCAAGTACAATCAAGATTGGGTGAAAAAATATTTGCTGGTATTTCGGAAACTCGATATTTCATAGAAGCTTGGCAAACCCTCTCAATGAAAGTGCTTTTTCACTGTCTGTGCCTAGGACTCCTTGAAGATTAAACGAACCATAGATACAAAACTAAGAACTCGTTTATTTGGTGAAGGTTCAAAGAGCGACTACAAATCATGTTTTATTTAGAGTTCCAAATTCATCTATCTATATAGGAGAAAACAGAGGGAAACCTAAATATAAAAACTGCTACTGTAGACGAAAGCTTCAACCTAGAAGAACAAAATTTGGTGAGCAAAGTGGGATTTGTGTTCTGATCACTACCACGAAGAATTATCAAGATTGGGTGAAAAATATTTGCTGGTATTTCGGAAAATCGTGAATTCTTAGAATCTTGGCAACACCTCTCAATGAAAGGGCTTTGCCACAGTCTGTGCCTCGGACTACAAGAAGACGAAACAACCCATAGAGACAAAACTGAGAACTCCTTTATTTTGTCAAGTTTCAAAGAGCTACTACAAACCATGTTGGATTTAGAGTTCCAAATTCATCTATCTATATAGGAGAGAAAGATGGAAACCTAAATATAAAAACTGCTACTGTAGACGAACGCTTCAACCTAGAAGAACAAAATTTGGTGAGCCAAGTGGGATTTGTGTACTTGTCATTACCAAAACGTATCATCAATATTGGGTGAAAAACATTTGCTGGTATTTCGGAAACTCGTAATTTCTTGGAAGCTTGGCAACCCTTTTCAATGAAAGTGCTTTTCCACAGTCTCTGCTTAGGGCTACTTGAAGAGGAAACAAATCATAGAGACAAAACTGAGAACTACTTTTTTTGTCAAGTTTCAAAGAGCTACTTCAAACTATGTTGGATTTAGAGTTCCAAATTCATCTATCTATATAGGAGAGAAAGAGGGAAACCTAAATATAAAAACTGCTCCAGTAGACGAACGCTTCAATCTAGAAGAACAAAATTTGGTGAGCCAAGTGGGATTTGTGTCGTGATCATTAGCTCCACGTATCATCAAGATTGGGTGAAAAAATATTTGCTGGTATTTCCGAAACTCGTTATTTCTTAGAAGCTCGGCAACCCCTCTCATTGAAAGTGCTTTTCCACAGTCTGTGCCTAGGGCTACTTGAAGAGGAAACAAACCATAGACACAAAACTCAGAACTCCTTTATTTTGTCAAGTTTCAAAGAGCTACTAGTAACCATGTTGGATTTAGAGTTCCAATTTCTTCTATCAATATATGGGAGAACAGAGTGAAACCTAAATATAAAAACTGCTACTGTAGACGAACGCTTCAAACTAGAATAACAAAATTTGGTGAGCCAAGTGGGATTTGTGTACTGATCATTACCAGGAAGTATCATCAAGATTGGGTGAAAAAATATTTGCTGGTATTTCAGATACTCTTTATTTCTTAGAAACTTGGCAACCCCTTTCAATGAAAGTGCTTTTCCACAGTCTGTGCCTAGGGCTCCTTGAAGATTAAACAAAGCATAGAGACAAAACTGAGAACTCCTTTATTTTGTCAAGTTTCAAAGAGCTACTACAAACCATGTTGGATTTAGAGTTCCAAATTCATCTATCTATATACGAGAGAAAAGAGGGAAACCTAAAAATATCAACTGCTACTGTAAACGAACGCTTCAACCTAGAAGATCAAAATTTGGTGAGCCAGGTGGGAATTGTGTACTTTTCATTACCACAACGTATCATCAAGATTGGGTGAGAAATTATTTGCTTTTATTTCGGAAACTCGTTATTTCTTAGTAGATTGGCAACCCCTCTCAATGAAAGTGCTTTTCCACAGTCTTTGCCTAGGGCTCTTTGAAGATTAAACAAACGATAGAGGCAAAACTGAGAACTCCTTTGTTTTGTCAAGTTTCAAAGAGCTACTACAAACCATGTTGGATTTAGAGTTCCAAATTCATCTATCTATATAGGAGAGAAAGAGGGAAACCTAAATATAAAAACTGCTACTGTAGACGAACGCTTCAACCTAGAAGAACAAAATTTAGTGAGCCAAGTGGGATTTGTGTACTGATCATTACCAAAACGTATCTTCAAGATTGGGTGAAAAAATATTTGCTGGTATTTCGGAAACTCTTATTTTCTTGGAAGCTTGGCAACCCTTTTCAATGAAAGTGCTTTTCCACAGTCGCTGCTTAGGGCTACTTGAAGAGGAAACAATTCATAGAGACAAAACTGAGTACTACTTTTTTTTTGTCAAGTTTCAAAGAGCTACTAAAAACCATGTTGGATTTATAGTTCCAAATTCATCTATCTATATAGGAGAGAACAGAGGGAAACCTAAAAATATAAACTGCTACTGTAAATGAACACTTCAAACTAGAAGAACAAAATTTGGTGAGTCAAGTGGGATTTTTGTACCGATCATTACCACCAAGTATCATCAAGATTGGGTGAAAAAATATTTGCTAGTATTTCGGAAACTGGTTATTTCTTGGAAGCTTGGCCACCCCTTTCAATGAAAGTGCTTTTCCACAGTCTGAGCCTCAAGCTACTTGAAGAGGAAACAAACCATAGAGACAAAACTGAGAACTACTTTATTTTATCAATTTTCAAAGAGCTACTACAAACCATGTTGGATTTAGTGTTCCAAATTCATCTATCTATATAGGAGAGAACAGAGGGAAACCTAAATATAAAATCTGCTACTGTAGACGAACGCTTCAACCTAGAAGAACAAAATTTGGTGAGCCAAGTGGGATTTGTGTACCGATCAGTACCACCAAGTACAATCAAGATTGGGTGAAAAAATATTTGCTGGTATTTCGGAAACTCGTTATTTCTTAGAAGCTTGGCAACATCTCTCAATGAAAGTGCTTTTCCACTGTCTGTGCCAAGGGCTCCTTGAAGATTAAACAAACCATAGAGACAAAACTAAGAACTCGTTTATTTTGTCAAGTTTCAAAGAGCTACTACAAACCATGTTTTATTTAGAGTTCCAAATTCATCTATCTATATAGGAGAGAACAGAGGGAAACCTAAATATAAAAACTGCTACTGTCGACAAAAGCTTCAACCTAGAAGAACAAAATTTGGTGAGCCTAGTGGCATTTGTCTTCTGATCATTACCACGAAGTATTATCAAGATTGGGTGAAAAAAAATTTGCTGGTAATTCGGAAAATCGTTAATTCTTAGAATCTTGGCAACCCCTCTCAATGAAAGTGCTTTTCCACAGTCTGTGCCTAGGACTACTTGAAGACGGAACAAACCATAGAGACAAAACTGAGAACTCCTTTATTTTGTCAAGTTTCAGAGAGCTACTACAAACCATGTTGGATTTAGAGTTCCAAATTCATCTATCTAAATAGGACAGAACAGAGGGAAACCTAAATATAAAAACTGCTACTGTAAACGAACGCTTCAACCTAGAAGAACAAAATTTGATGAGCCAAGTGGGATTTGTGTACTGACCTTACCACCAAGTATGATCAAGATTGGGTGAAAAAATATTTGCTGGTATTTGGGAAACTCGTTATTTCTTAGAAGCTTGGCAACCCATCTCAATGAAAGTACTTTTCCTCACTCTGGGCCTAAGGCTACTTGAAGAGGAAACAAACCATAGAGACAAAACTGAGAATTCGTTTCTTTTGTCAAGTTTCAAAGAGCTACTACAAACCATGTTGGATTTAGAGTTCCAAATTAATCTATCTATATAGGAGAGAACAGAGGGAAACCTAAATATAAAAACTGCTCCCGTAGACGAAAGATTCAAACTAGAAGACAAAATTTGGTGAGCCAAGTGGGATTTGTGTACTGATCATTAGCAACAAGTATCATCAAGATTGGGTGAAAAAATATTTGTTGGTATTTCGGAAACTCGTTAGTTCTTAGAAGCTTCGCAACTCTTCTCAATGAAAGTGCTTTCCACAGTCTGTGCCTAGGGCTACTTGAAGAGGAAACAAAGCATAGAGACAAAACTGAGAACTCCTTTATTTTGTCAAGTTTCAAAGAGATACTACAAACCATGTTGGATTTAGAGTTCCAAATTCATCTATCTATATAGGAGAGAACAGAGTGAAACCTAAGTATTAAAATTACTACTATAGACGAACGCTTCAACCTAGAAGAACAAAATTTGGTGAGCCAAGTGGGATGTGCATTTTTCATTACCACCACGTATCATCAAGATTGCGAGAAAAAATATTTGCTGGTATTTCAGAAACACGAAATTTCATGGAAGCTTGGCAACCCCTTTCAATGAAAGTGCTTTTCCACAGTCTCTGCTTAGGGCTATTAAAGAGGAAACAAACCATAGAGACAAAAGGGAGAACTTCTTTATTTTGTCAAGTTTCAAAGAGCTACTACAAACCATGTTAGATTTAGAGTTCCAAATTCATCTATCTATATAGGAGAGAACAGAGAGAAACCTACATATAAAAACTGCTACTGTAGACGAACGCTTCAAAATAGACGAACAAAACTTGGTGAGCCAAGTGGGATTTGTGTACTGATCATTACCAAAATGTATCATCAAGATTGGGAGAAAAAATATTTGCTGGTATTTTGGAAACTCATAATTTCTTAGAAGCTTGGCAACCCCTCACAATGAAAGTACTTTTCCACAGTCTGTGCCTAGGGCTACTTGAAGAGGAAACAAACCATAGAGACAAACTGAGAACTCCTTTATTTTGTCCGGTTTCAAAGAGCTACTACAAACCATGTTGAATTTAGAGTTCCAAATTCATCTATCTATATAGGAGAGAACAGAGGGAAACCTAAATATAAAATCTGCTACTGTAGACAGATGCTTCAACCTAGAAGAACAAAATTTGGTGAGCCAAGTGGGAATTGTGTACTGATCGTTACCACCAAGTATCTTCAAGACTGGGTGAAAAAATACTTGCTTGTATTTCGGAAGATCGTTAATTCTTAGAAGCTTGGCAACCCCTCTCAATGTAAATGTTTTTCCACAGTCTGTGCCTAGGGCTACTTGGAGAGGAAACAAACCATAGAGACAAAACTGAGAGCTCCTTTATTTTTTCAAGTTTCAAAGAGCTACTACAAACCATGTTGGATTTAGAGTTCCAAATTCATCTATCTATATAGGAGAGAACAGAGCAAAACGTAAACATAAAAACTGCTACTGTAGACGAACGCTTCTACCTAGAAGAACAAAATTTGGTGAGCAAAGTGGGATTTGTGTACTGATCATTACCACCAAGTATCATCAAGATTGGGTGAAAAAATATTTGCTGGTATTTCGTAAACTCGTTAATTCTTAGAAGCTTGGCAACCCCTCTCAATGAAAGTGCTTTTCCACAGTCTGTGCCTAGGGCTACTTGAAGAGGAAATAAACCACAGAGACAAAACTGAGAACTCCTTTATTTTGTCAAGTTTCAAAGAGCTACTACAAACCATGTTGGATTTAGAGTTCCAAATTCATCTATGTCTATAGGAGAGAACAGAGTGACACCTAAATATAAAAACTGCTACTGTAGACGAAAGCTTCAACCTAAAAGAACAAAATTTGGTGAGCCAAGTGGGATTTGTGTACTGATCAATACCACCAAGTATCATCAAGATTCGTTGAAAAAATATTTGCTGGTAGTTTGGATACTCGTTATTTCTTAGAAGCTTGGCAACCCCACTCAATGAAAGTGCTTTTCCACAGTCAGTGCCTAGGGCTCCTTGAAGATTAAAGAAACCATAGAGACAAAACTGGGAACTCCTTTATTTTATCAAGTTTCAAAGAGCTACTACAAACCATGTTGGATTTAGAGTTCCAAATTCATCTATCTATATAGGAGAGAAAGAGGAAAACCTAAATATAAAAACTGCTACCGTAGACGAACGCTTCAACCTAGAAGAACAAAATTTGGTGAGCCAAGTGGGATTTGTGTACTGATCATTACCACCCAGTATCATCAAGATTGGGTGAACAAATACTTGCTTGTATATCGGAAAATCGTTAATTCTTAGAAGCTTGGCAACCCCTCTCAATGAAAACGCTTTTCCACAGTCTGTGCCTAGGGCTACTTGAAGAGGAAACAAACCATAGAGACAAAACTGAGAGCTCCTTTATTTTGTTAAGTTTCAAAGAGGTACTACAAACCATGTTGGATTTAGAGTTCCAAATACATCTATCTATATAGGAAAGAACAGAGAAAAACCTAACTATAAAAACTGCTACTGTAGACGAACGCTTCAACCTAGAAGAACAAAATTTGGTGAGCCAAGTGGGATTTGTGTACTGATTATTACCACCAAGTATCATCAAGTTTGGGTGAAAAAATAATTGCTGGTATTTCGGAAACTCGTTAATTCATAGAACCTCGGCAACCCCTCTCAATGAAAGTGCTTTTCCACAGTCTGTGCCTAGGGCTACTTGAAGAGGAAACAAACCATAGAGACAAAACTGAGAACTCCTTTATTTTTTCAAGTTTCAAAGAGCTACTACAAACCATGTTGGATTTAGAGTTCCAAATTCATCTATCCATATAGGAGAGAACAGAGTGAAACCTAAATATAAAAACTGCTACTGTAGACGAACGCTTCAACCTAGAAAAGCAAAATTTGGTGAGCCAAGTGGGATTTGTGTACTGGTCATTACCACCACGTATCATCAAGATTGGGTGAAAAAATATTTGATGGAATATTATAAACTCGTAATTTCTTGGAAGCTTGGCAACCCCTTTCAATGAAAGTGCTTTTCCACAGTCTGTGCCTAGGGCTACTTGAAGAGGAAACAAACCATAGAGACAAAACTGAGAACTCCTTTATTTTGTCAAGTTTCAAAGAGCTACTAAAAACCATGTTGGATTTAGAGATCCAAATTCATCTATCTATATAGGAGAGAACAGAGGGAAACCTAAAAATATAAACTGCTAATGTAAACGAAAGCTTCAACCTAGAAGAACAAAATTTGGTGAGCCAAGTGGGATTTGGGTACTGATCATTACCACCAAGTATCATCAAGATTGGGTGAAAAAATATTTGATGGTATTTCGGAAACTCGTTAATTCTTAGAAGCTTTGCAACCCCTCTCATTGAAAGTGCTTTTCCACAGTCTGTGCCTAGGGCTACTTGAAGACTAAATAAACCACAGAGACAAAACTGAGAACTCCTTTATTTTGTCAGGTTTCAAAGACCTACTACAAACCATGTTGGATTTAGAGTTCCAAATTCATCTATCTATATAGGAGAGAAAGAGGGAAACCTAAATATAAAAACTGCTACTGTAGACGAACGCTTCAACTTAGAAGAACAAAATTTGGTGAGCCACGTGGGATTTGTATACTTGTCATTAACGAAACGTATCATCAAGATTGGGTGAAAAATATTTGCTGGTATTTCGAAAACTCGTAATTTCTTGGAAGCTTGGCAACCCTTTTCAATGAAAGTGCTTTTCCACAGTCTCTGCTTAGGGCTACCTGAATAGGAAACAAATCATAGAGACAAAACTGAGAACTCCTTTATTTCTTCCAGTTTCAAAGAGCTAGAAAAAACCATGTTGGATTTAGAGTTCCAAATTCATCTATCCATATAGGAGAGAACAGAGGGAAACCTAAAAATATAAACTGCTACTGTAAACGAACGCTTCAACCTAGAAGAACAAAATATGGTGAGCCAAGTGGGTTTTGTGTACTGATCATTACCACCTAGTATCATCAAGATTGGGTGAAAAAATATTTGCTGGTATTTCGGAAACTCGTTATTTCTTGGAAGCTTGGCCACCCCTTTCAATGAAATTGCTTTTCCACAGTCTGTGCCTAGGGCTACTTGAAGAGGAAACAAACCATAGAGACAAAACTGAGAACTCCTTTATTTTGTCAAGTTTCAAAGAGCTACTAGTAACCATGTTGGATTTAGAGTTCCAAATTTTTCTATCTATATATGAGAGAACAGAGTGAAACCTAAATATAAAAACTGCTACTGTAGACGAACGCTTCAAACTAGAAGAACAAAATTTGGTGAGCCAAGTGGGATTTGTGTACTGATCAGTACCACCAAGTACAATCAAGATTGGGTGAAAAAATATTTGCTGGTATTTCGGAAACTCGATATTTCATAGAAGCTTGGCAAACCCTCTCAATGAAAGTGCTTTTTCACTGTCTGTGCCTAGGACTCCTTGAAGATTAAACGAACCATAGATACAAAACTAAGAACTCGTTTATTTGGTGAAGGTTCAAAGAGCGACTACAAATCATGTTTTATTTAGAGTTCCAAATTCATCTATCTATATAGGAGAAAACAGAGGGAAACCTAAATATAAAAACTGCTACTGTAGACGAAAGCTTCAACCTAGAAGAACAAAATTTGGTGAGCAAAGTGGGATTTGTGTTCTGATCACTACCACGAAGAATTATCAAGATTGGGTGAAAAAATATTTGCTGGTATTTCGGAAAATCGTGAATTCTTAGAATCTTGGCAACACCTCTCAATGAAAGGGCTTTGCCACAGTCTGTGCCTCGGACTACAAGAAGACGAAACAACCCATAGAGACAAAACTGAGAACTCCTTTATTTTGTCAAGTTTCAAAGAGCTACTACAAACCATGTTGGATTTAGAGTTCCAAATTCATCTATCTATATAGGAGAGAAAGAGGGAAACCTAAATATAAAAACTGCTACTGTAGACGAACGCTTCAACCTAGAAGAACAAAATTTGGTGAGCCAAGTGGGATTTGTGTACTTGTCATTACCAAAACGTATCATCAAGATTGGGTGAAAAACATTTGCTGGTATTTCGGAAACTCGTAATTTCTTGGAAGCTTGGCAACCCTTTTCAATGAAAGTGCTTTTCCACAGTCTCTGCTTAGGGCTACTTGAAGAGGAAACAAATCATAGAGACAAAACTGAGAACTACTTTTTTTGTCAAGTTTCAAAGAGCTACTTCAAACTATGTTGGATTTAGAGTTCCAAATTCATCTATCTATATAGGAGAGAAAGAGGGAAACCTAAATATAAAAACTGCTCCAGTAGACGAACGCTTCAATCTAGAAGAACAAAATTTGGTGAGCCAAGTGGGATTTGTGTCGTGATCATTAGCTCCACGTATCATCAAGATTGGGTGAAAAAATATTTGCTGGTATTTCGGAAACTCGTTATTTCTTAGAAGCTTGGCAACATCTCTCAATGAAAGTGCTTTTCCACTGTCTGTGCCAAGGGCTCCTTGAAGATTAAACAAACCATAGAGACAAAACTAAGAACTCGTTTATTTTGTCAAGTTTCAAAGAGCTACTACAAACCATGTTTTATTTAGAGTTCCAAATTCATCTATCTATATAGGAGAGAACAGAGGGAAACCTAAATATAAAAACTGCTACTGTCGACAAAAGCTTCAACCTAGAAGAACAAAATTTGGTGAGCCTAGTGGCATTTGTCTTCTGATCATTACCACGAAGTATTATCAAGATTGGGTGAAAAAAAATTTGCTGGTAATTCGGAAAATCGTTAATTCTTAGAATCTTGGCAACCCCTCTCAATGAAAGTGCTTTTCCACAGTCTGTGCCTAGGACTACTTGAAGACGGAACAAACCATAGAGACAAAACTGAGAACTCCTTTATTTTGTCAAGTTTCAGAGAGCTACTACAAACCATGTTGGATTTAGAGTTCCAAATTCATCTATCTAAATAGGACAGAACAGAGGGAAACCTAAATATAAAAACTGCTACTGTAAACGAACGCTTCAACCTAGAAGAACAAAATTTGATGAGCCAAGTGGGATTTGTGTACTGACCTTACCACCAAGTATGATCAAGATTGGGTGAAAAAATATTTGCTGGTATTTGGGAAACTCGTTATTTCTTAGAAGCTTGGCAACCCATCTCAATGAAAGTACTTTTCCTCACTCTGGGCCTAAGGCTATTGAAGAGGAAACAAACCATAGAGACAAAACTGAGAATTCGTTTCTTTTGTCAAGTTTCAAAGAGCTACTACAAACCATGTTGGATTTAGAGTTCCAAATTAATCTATCTATATAGGAGAGAACAGAGGGAAACCTAAATATAAAAACTGCTCCCGTAGACGAAAGATTCAAACTAGAAGACAAAATTTGGTGAGCCAAGTGGGATTTGTGTACTGATCATTAGCAACAAGTATCATCAAGATTGGGTGAAAAAATATTTGTTGGTATTTCGGAAACTCGTTAGTTCTTAGAAGCTTCGCAACTCTTCTCAATGAAAGTGCTTTCCACAGTCTGTGCCTAGGGCTACTTGAAGAGGAAACAAAGCATAGAGACAAAACTGAGAACTCCTTTATTTTGTCAAGTTTCAAAGAGATACTACAAACCATGTTGGATTTAGAGTTCCAAATTCATCTATCTATATAGGAGAGAACAGAGTGAAACCTAAGTATTAAAATTACTACTATAGACGAACGCTTCAACCTAGAAGAACAAAATTTGGTGAGCCAAGTGGGATGTGCATTTTTCATTACCACCACGTATCATCAAGATTGCGAGAAAAAATATTTGCTGGTATTTCAGAAACACGAAATTTCATGGAAGCTTGGCAACCCCTTTCAATGAAAGTGCTTTTCCACAGTCTCTGCTTAGGGCTATTAAAGAGGAAACAAACCATAGAGACAAAAGGGAGAACTTCTTTATTTTGTCAAGTTTCAAAGAGCTACTACAAACCATGTTAGATTTAGAGTTCCAAATTCATCTATCTATATAGGAGAGAACAGAGAGAAACCTACATATAAAAACTGCTACTGTAGACGAACGCTTCAAAATAGACGAACAAAACTTGGTGAGCCAAGTGGGATTTGTGTACTGATCATTACCAAAATGTATCATCAAGATTGGGAGAAAAAATATTTGCTGGTATTTTGGAAACTCATAATTTCTTAGAAGCTTGGCAACCCCTCACAATGAAAGTACTTTTCCACAGTCTGTGCCTAGGGCTACTTGAAGAGGAAACAAACCATAGAGACAAACTGAGAACTCCTTTATTTTGTCCGGTTTCAAAGAGCTACTACAAACCATGTTGAATTTAGAGTTCCAAATTCATCTATCTATATAGGAGAGAACAGAGGGAAACCTAAATATAAAATCTGCTACTGTAGACAGATGCTTCAAGCTAGAAGAACAAAATTTGGTGAGCCAAGTGGGAATTGTGTACTGATCGTTACCACCAAGTATCTTCAAGACTGGGTGAAAAAATACTTGCTTGTATTTCGGAAGATCGTTAATTCTTAGAAGCTTGGCAACCCCTCTCAATGTAAATGTTTTTCCACAGTCTGTGCCTAGGGCTACTTGGAGAGGAAACAAACCATAGAGACAAAACTGAGAGCTCCTTTATTTTTTCAAGTTTCAAAGAGCTACTACAAACCATGTTGGATTTAGAGTTCCAAATTCATCTATCTATATAGGAGAGAACAGAGCAAAACGTAAACATAAAAACTGCTACTGTAGACGAACGCTTCTACCTAGAAGAACAAAATTTGGTGAGCAAAGTGGGATTTGTGTACTGATCATTACCACCAAGTATCATCAAGATTGGGTGAAAAAATATTTGCTGGTATTTCGTAAACTCGTTAATTCTTAGAAGCTTGGCAACCCCTCTCAATGAAAGTGCTTTTCCACAGTCTGTGCCTAGGGCTACTTGAAGAGGAAATAAACCACAGAGACAAAACTGAGAACTCCTTTATTTTGTCAAGTTTCAAAGAGCTACTACAAACCATGTTGGATTTAGAGTTCCAAATTCATCTATGTCTATAGAGAGAACAGAGTGACACCTAAATATAAAAACTGCTACTGTAGACGAAAGCTTCAACCTAAAAGAACAAAATTTGGTGAGCCAAGTGGGATTTGTGTACTGATCAATACCACCAAGTATCATCAAGATTCGTTGAAAAAATATTTGCTGGTAGTTTGGATACTCGTTATTTCTTAGAAGCTTGGCAACCCCACTCAATGAAAGTGCTTTTCCACAGTCAGTGCCTAGGGCTCCTTGAAGATTAAAGAAACCATAGAGACAAAACTGGGAACTCCTTTATTTTATCAAGTTTCAAAGAGCTACTACAAACCATGTTGGATTTAGAGTTCCAAATTCATCTATCTATATAGGAGAGAAAGAGGAAAACCTAAATATAAAAACTGCTACCGTAGACGAACGCTTCAACCTAGAAGAACAAAATTTGGTGAGCCAAGTGGGATTTGTGTACTGATCATTACCACCCAGTATCATCAAGATTGGGTGAACAAATACTTGCTTGTATATCGGAAAATCGTTAATTCTTAGAAGCTTGGCAACCCCTCTCAATGAAAACGCTTTTCCACAGTCTGTGCCTAGGGCTACTTGAAGAGGAAACAAACCATAGAGACAAAACTGAGAGCTCCTTTATTTTGTTAAGTTTCAAAGAGGTACTACAAACCATGTTGGATTTAGAGTTCCAAATACATCTATCTATATAGGAAAGAACAGAGAAAAACCTAACTATAAAAACTGCTACTGTAGACGAACGCTTCAACCTAGAAGAACAAAATTTGGTGAGCCAAGTGGGATTTGTGTACTGATTATTACCACCAAGTATCATCAAGTTTGGGTGAAAAAATAATTGCTGGTATTTCGGAAACTCGTTAATTCATAGAAGCTCGGCAACCCCTCTCAATGAAAGTGCTTTTCCACAGTCTGTGCCTAGGGCTACTTGAAGAGGAAACAAACCATAGAGACAAAACTGAGAACTCCTTTATTTTTTCAAGTTTCAAAGAGCTACTACAAACCATGTTGGATTTAGAGTTCCAAATTCATCTATCCATATAGGAGAGAACAGAGTGAAACCTAAATATAAAAACTGCTACTGTAGACGAACGCTTCAACCTAGAAAAGCAAAATTTGGTGAGCCAAGTGGGATTTGTGTACTGGTCATTACCACCACGTATCATCAAGATTGGGTGAAAAAATATTTGATGGAATATTATAAACTCGTAATTTCTTGGAAGCTTGGCAACCCCTTTCAATGAAAGTGCTTTTCCACAGTCTGTGCCTAGGGCTACTTGAAGAGGAAACAAACCATAGAGACAAAACTGAGAACTCCTTTATTTTGTCAAGTTTCAAAGAGCTACTAAAAACCATGTTGGATTTAGAGATCCAAATTCATCTATCTATATAGGAGAGAACAGAGGGAAACCTAAAAATATAAACTGCTAATGTAAACGAAAGCTTCAACCTAGAAGAACAAAATTTGGTGAGCCAAGTGGGATTTGGGTACTGATCATTACCACCAAGTATCATCAAGATTGGGTGAAAAAATATTTGATGGTATTTCGGAAACTCGTTAATTCTTAGAAGCTTTGCAACCCCTCTCATTGAAATTGCTTTTCCACAGTCTGTGCCTAGGGCTACTTGAAGACTAAATAAACCACAGAGACAAAACTGAGAACTCCTTTATTTTGTCAGGTTTCAAAGACCTACTACAAACCATGTTGGATTTAGAGTTCCAAATTCATCTATCTATATAGGAGAGAAAGAGGGAAACCTAAATATAAAAACTGCTACTGTAGACGAACGCTTCAACTTAGAAGAACAAAATTTGGTGAGCCACGTGGGATTTGTATACTTGTCATTAACGAAACGTATCATCAAGATTGGGTGAAAAATATTTGCTGGTATTTCGAAAACTCGTAATTTCTTGGAAGCTTGGCAACCCTTTTCAATGAAAGTGCTTTTCCACAGTCTCTGCTTAGGGCTACCTGAATAGGAAACAAATCATAGAGACAAAACTGAGAACTCCTTTATTTCTTCCAGTTTCAAAGAGCTAGAAAAAACCATGTTGGATTTAGAGTTCCAAATTCATCTATCCATATAGGAGAGAACAGAGGGAAACCTAAAAATATAAACTGCTACTGTAAACGAACGCTTCAACCTAGAAGAACAAAATATGGTGAGCCAAGTGGGTTTTGTGTACTGATCATTACCACCTAGTATCATCAAGATTGGGTGAAAAAATATTTGCTGGTATTTCGGAAACTCGTTATTTCTTGGAAGCTTGGCCACCCCTTTCAATGAAATTGCTTTTCCACAGTCTGTGCCTAGGGCTACTTGAAGAGGAAACAAACCATAGAGACAAAACTGAGAACTCCTTTATTTTGTCAAGTTTCAAAGAGCTACTAGTAACCATGTTGGATTTAGAGTTCCAAATTTTTCTATCTATATATGAGAGAACAGAGTGAAACCTAAATATAAAAACTGCTACTGTAGACGAACGCTTCAAACTAGAAGAACAAAATTTGGTGAGCCAAGTGGGATTTGTGTACTGATCAGTACCACCAAGTACAATCAAGATTGGGTGAAAAAATATTTGCTGGTATTTCGGAAACTCGATATTTCATAGAAGCTTGGCAAACCCTCTCAATGAAAGTGCTTTTTCACTGTCTGTGCCTAGGACTCCTTGAAGATTAAACGAACCATAGATACAAAACTAAGAACTCGTTTATTTGGTGAAGGTTCAAAGAGCGACTACAAATCATGTTTTATTTAGAGTTCCAAATTCATCTATCTATATAGGAGAAAACAGAGGGAAACCTAAATATAAAAACTGCTACTGTAGACGAAAGCTTCAACCTAGAAGAACAAAATTTGGTGAGCAAAGTGGGATTTGTGTTCTGATCACTACCACGAAGAATTATCAAGATTGGGTGAAAAAATATTTGCTGGTATTTCGGAAAATCGTGAATTCTTAGAATCTTGGCAACACCTCTCAATGAAAGGGCTTTGCCACAGTCTGTGCCTCGGACTACAAGAAGACGAAACAACCCATAGAGACAAAACTGAGAACTCCTTTATTTTGTCAAGTTTCAAAGAGCTACTACAAACCATGTTGGATTTAGAGTTCCAAATTCATCTATCTATATAGGAGAGAAAGAGGGAAACCTAAATATAAAAACTGCTACTGTAGACGAACGCTTCAACCTAGAAGAACAAAATTTGGTGAGCCAAGTGGGATTTGTGTACTGATTATTACCACCAAGTATCATCAAGTTTGGGTGAAAAAATAATTGCTGGTATTTCGGAAACTCGTTAATTCATAGAAGCTCGGCAACCCCTCTCAATGAAAGTGCTTTTCCACAGTCTGTGCCTAGGGCTACTTGAAGAGGAAACAAACCATAGAGACAAAACTGAGAACTCCTTTATTTTTTCAAGTTTCAAAGAGCTACTACAAACCATGTTGGATTTAGAGTTCCAAATTCATCTATCCATATAGGAGAGAACAGAGTGAAACCTAAATATAAAAACTGCTACTGTAGACGAACGCTTCAACCTAGAAAAGCAAAATTTGGTGAGCCAAGTGGGATTTGTGTACTGGTCATTACCACCACGTATCATCAAGATTGGGTGAAAAAATATTTGATGGAATATTATAAACTCGTAATTTCTTGGAAGCTTGGCAACCCCTTTCAATGAAAGTGCTTTTCCACAGTCTGTGCCTAGGGCTACTTGAAGAGGAAACAAACCATAGAGACAAAACTGAGAACTCCTTTATTTTGTCAAGTTTCAAAGAGCTACTAAAAACCATGTTGGATTTAGAGATCCAAATTCATCTATCTATATAGGAGAGAACAGAGGGAAACCTAAAAATATAAACTGCTAATGTAAACGAAAGCTTCAACCTAGAAGAACAAAATTTGGTGAGCCAAGTGGGATTTGGGTACTGATCATTACCACCAAGTATCATCAAGATTGGGTGAAAAAATATTTGATGGTATTTCGGAAACTCGTTAATTCTTAGAAGCTTTGCAACCCCTCTCATTGAAAGTGCTTTTCCACAGTCTGTGCCTAGGGCTACTTGAAGACTAAATAAACCACAGAGACAAAACTGAGAACTCCTTTATTTTGTCAGGTTTCAAAGACCTACTACAAACCATGTTGGATTTAGAGTTCCAAATTCATCTATCTATATAGGAGAGAAAGAGGGAAACCTAAATATAAAAACTGCTACTGTAGACGAACGCTTCAACTTAGAAGAACAAAATTTGGTGAGCCACGTGGGATTTGTATACTTGTCATTAACGAAACGTATCATCAAGATTGGGTGAAAAATATTTGCTGGTATTTCGAAAACTCGTAATTTCTTGGAAGCTTGGCAACCCTTTTCAATGAAAGTGCTTTTCCACAGTCTCTGCTTAGGGCTACCTGAATAGGAAACAAATCATAGAGACAAAACTGAGAACTCCTTTATTTCTTCCAGTTTCAAAGAGCTAGAAAAAACCATGTTGGATTTAGAGTTCCAAATTCATCTATCCATATAGGAGAGAACAGAGGGAAACCTAAAAATATAAACTGCTACTGTAAACGAACGCTTCAACCTAGAAGAACAAAATATGGTGAGCCAAGTGGGTTTTGTGTACTGATCATTACCACCTAGTATCATCAAGATTGGGTGAAAAAATATTTGCTGGTATTTCGGAAACTCGTTATTTCTTGGAAGCTTGGCCACCCCTTTCAATGAAATTGCTTTTCCACAGTCTGTGCCTAGGGCTACTTGAAGAGGAAACAAACCATAGAGACAAAACTGAGAACTCCTTTATTTTGTCAAGTTTCAAAGAGCTACTAGTAACCATGTTGGATTTAGAGTTCCAAATTTTTCTATCTATATATGAGAGAACAGAGTGAAACCTAAATATAAAAACTGCTACTGTAGACGAACGCTTCAAACTAGAAGAACAAAATTTGGTGAGCCAAGTGGGATTTGTGTACTGATCAGTACCACCAAGTACAATCAAGATTGGGTGAAAAAATATTTGCTGGTATTTCGGAAACTCGATATTTCATAGAAGCTTGGCAAACCCTCTCAATGAAAGTGCTTTTTCACTGTCTGTGCCTAGGACTCCTTGAAGATTAAACGAACCATAGATACAAAACTAAGAACTCGTTTATTTGGTGAAGGTTCAAAGAGCGACTACAAATCATGTTTTATTTAGAGTTCCAAATTCATCTATCTATATAGGAGAAAACAGAGGGAAACCTAAATATAAAAACTGCTACTGTAGACGAAAGCTTCAACCTAGAAGAACAAAATTTGGTGAGCAAAGTGGGATTTGTGTTCTGATCACTACCACGAAGAATTATCAAGATTGGGTGAAAAAATATTTGCTGGTATTTCGGAAAATCGTGAATTCTTAGAATCTTGGCAACACCTCTCAATGAAAGGGCTTTGCCACAGTCTGTGCCTCGGACTACAAGAAGACGAAACAACCCATAGAGACAAAACTGAGAACTCCTTTATTTTGTCAAGTTTCAAAGAGCTACTACAAACCATGTTGGATTTAGAGTTCCAAATTCATCTATCTATATAGGAGAGAAAGAGGGAAACCTAAATATAAAAACTGCTACTGTAGACGAACGCTTCAACCTAGAAGAACAAAATTTGGTGAGCCAAGTGGGATTTGTGTACTTGTCATTACCAAAACGTATCATCAAGATTGGGTGAAAAACATTTGCTGGTATTTCGGAAACTCGTAATTTCTTGGAAGCTTGGCAACCCTTTTCAATGAAAGTGCTTTTCCACAGTCTCTGCTTAGGGCTACTTGAAGAGGAAACAAATCATAGAGACAAAACTGAGAACTACTTTTTTTGTCAAGTTTCAAAGAGCTACTTCAAACTATGTTGGATTTAGAGTTCCAAATTCATCTATCTATATAGGAGAGAAAGAGGGAAACCTAAATATAAAAACTGCTCCAGTAGACGAACGCTTCAATCTAGAAGAACAAAATTTGGTGAGCCAAGTGGGATTTGTGTCGTGATCATTAGCTCCACGTATCATCAAGATTGGGTGAAAAAATATTTGCTGGTATTTCCGAAACTCGTTATTTCTTAGAAGCTCGGCAACCCCTCTCATTGAAAGTGCTTTTCCACAGTCTGTGCCTAGGGCTACTTGAAGAGGAAACAAACCATAGACACAAAACTCAGAACTCCTTTATTTTGTCAAGTTTCAAAGAGCTACTAGTAACCATGTTGGATTTAGAGTTCCAATTTCTTCTATCAATATATGGGAGAACAGAGTGAAACCTAAATATAAAAACTGCTACTGTAGACGAACGCTTCAAACTAGAATAACAAAATTTGGTGAGCCAAGTGGGATTTGTGTACTGATCATTACCAGGAAGTATCATCAAGATTGGGTGAAAAAATATTTGCTGGTATTTCAGATACTCTTTATTTCTTAGAAACTTGGCAACCCCTTTCAATGAAAGTGCTTTTCCACAGTCTGTGCCTAGGGCTCCTTGAAGATTAAACAAAGCATAGAGACAAAACTGAGAACTCCTTTATTTTGTCAAGTTTCAAAGAGCTACTACAAACCATGTTGGATTTAGAGTTCCAAATTCATCTATCTATATACGAGAGAAAAGAGGGAAACCTAAAAATATCAACTGCTACTGTAAACGAACGCTTCAACCTAGAAGATCAAAATTTGGTGAGCCAGGTGGGAATTGTGTACTTTTCATTACCACAACGTATCATCAAGATTGGGTGAGAAATTATTTGCTTTTATTTCGGAAACTCGTTATTTCTTAGTAGATTGGCAACCCCTCTCAATGAAAGTGCTTTTCCACAGTCTTTGCCTAGGGCTCTTTGAAGATTAAACAAACGATAGAGGCAAAACTGAGAACTCCTTTGTTTTGTCAAGTTTCAAAGAGCTACTACAAACCATGTTGGATTTAGAGTTCCAAATTCATCTATCTATATAGGAGAGAAAGAGGGAAACCTAAATATAAAAACTGCTACTGTAGACGAACGCTTCAACCTAGAAGAACAAAATTTAGTGAGCCAAGTGGGATTTGTGTACTGATCATTACCAAAACGTATCTTCAAGATTGGGTGAAAAAATATTTGCTGGTATTTCGGAAACTCTTATTTTCTTGGAAGCTTGGCAACCCTTTTCAATGAAAGTGCTTTTCCACAGTCGCTGCTTAGGGCTACTTGAAGAGGAAACAATTCATACAGACAAAACTGAGTACTACTTTTTTTTTGTCAAGTTTCAAATAGCTACTAAAAACCATGTTGGATTTATAGTTCCAAATTCATCTATCTATATAGGAGAGAACAGAGGGAAACCTAAAAATATAAACTGCTACTGTAAATGAACACTTCAAACTAGAAGAACAAAATTTGGTGAGTCAAGTGGGATTTTTGTACCGATCATTACCACCAAGTATCATCAAGATTGGGTGAAAAAATATTTGCTAGTATTTCGGAAACTGGTTATTTCTTGGAAGCTTGGCCACCCCTTTCAATGAAAGTGCTTTTCCACAGTCTGAGCCTCAAGCTACTTGAAGAGGAAACAAACCATAGAGACAAAACTGAGAACTACTTTATTTTATCAATTTTCAAAGAGCTACTACAAACCATGTTGGATTTAGTGTTCCAAATTCATCTATCTATATAGGAGAGAACAGAGGGAAACCTAAATATAAAATCTGCTACTGTAGACGAACGCTTCAACCTAGAAGAACAAAATTTGGTGAGCCAAGTGGGATTTGTGTACCGATCAGTACCACCAAGTACAATCAAGATTGGGTGAAAAAATATTTGCTGGTATTTCGGAAACTCGTTATTTCTTAGAAGCTTGGCAACATCTCTCAATGAAAGTGCTTTTCCACTGTCTGTGCCAAGGGCTCCTTGAAGATTAAACAAACCATAGAGACAAAACTAAGAACTCGTTTATTTTGTCAAGTTTCAAAGAGCTACTACAAACCATGTTTTATTTAGAGTTCCAAATTCATCTATCTATATAGGAGAGAACAGAGGGAAACCTAAATATAAAAACTGCTACTGTCGACAAAAGCTTCAACCTAGAAGAACAAAATTTGGTGAGCCTAGTGGCATTTGTCTTCTGATCATTACCACGAAGTATTATCAAGATTGGGTGAAAAAAAATTTGCTGGTAATTCGGAAAATCGTTAATTCTTAGAATCTTGGCAACCCCTCTCAATGAAAGTGCTTTTCCACAGTCTGTGCCTAGGACTACTTGAAGACGGAACAAACCATAGAGACAAAACTGAGAACTCCTTTATTTTGTCAAATTTCAAAGAGCTACTACAAACCATGTTGGATTTAGTGTTCCAAATTCATCTATCTATTTAGGAAAGAACAGAGGGAAACCTAAATATGAAAACTGCTACTGTAGACGAACGCTTCAAACTAGAAGAACAAAATTTGGTGAGCCAAGTGCGATTTGTGTACTGATCATTAGCAACAAGTATCATGAAGATTGGGTGAAAAAATATTTGCTGGTATTTCGGAAACTCGTTATTTCTTAGAAGCTTGGCAACCCAGCAAAATGAAAGTGCTTTTCCACAGTCTGTGCCTAGGGCTACTTGAAGAGGAAACAAACCATAAAGACAAAACTGAGAACTCCTTTATTTTTTCAAGTTTCAAAGAGCTACTACAAACCATGTTGGATTTCGAGTTCCAAATTCATCTATCTATATATGAGAGAAAAGAGTAAAACCTAAATATAAAAACTGCTACTGTAGATGAACGCTTCAACCTAGAAGAACAAAATTTGGTGAGCCAAGTGGGATTTGTGTACTGATCATTACCACCAAGTATCATCAAGATTGGGTGAAAAAATATTTGCTGTTATTTCGGAAACTCGTTATTTCTAAGAAGCTTGGCAACCCCTATCAATGAAAGTGCTTTTCCACAGTCTGTGCCTAGGGCTACTTGAAGAGGAAACAAACCATAGAGAAAAAACTGAGAACTCCTTCATTTTTTCAAGTTTCAAAGAGCTACTACAATCCATGTTGGATTTAGAGTTCCAAATTCATCTCTCAATATAGGAGAGAACAGAGAGAAACCAAAATATAAAAACTGCTACTGTAGACGAACGCTTCAACCTAGAAGAACAAAAGTTGGTGAGCAAAGTGGGATTTGTGTACTGATCATTACCACCAAGTATCATCAAGATTGGGTGAAAAAATATTTGCTGGTATTTCGGAAACTCGTTATTTCTTAGAAGCTCGGCAACCCCTCTCAATGAAAGTGCTTTTCCACAGTCTGTGCCTAGGGCTACTTTAAGAGGAAACAAACCATAGAGACAAAACAGAGAACTCCTATATTTTTTCAAGTTTCAAAAGCTACTACAAACCATGTTGGATTTAGAGTTCCAAATTCATCTATCTATATAGGAGAGAACAGAGTGAAACCTAAATATAAAAACTGCTACTGTAGATGAACGCTTCAAACTAGAAGAACAAAATTTGGTGAGCCAAGTGGGATTTGTGTACTGATCATTACCACCAAGTATCATCAAGATTGGGTGAAAAAATGTTTGCTGGTGTTTCGGAAACTCGTTATTTCTTAGAAGCTTGGCAACCCCTCTCAATGAAAGTGCTTTTCCACAGTCTGTGCCTAGGGCTCCTTTAAGATTAAACAAACCATACACACAAAACTGAGAACTCCTTTTTTGTCAAGTTTCAAAGAGCTAGTAGTAACCATGTTGGATTTAGAGTTCCAAATTCTTCTATCTATATATGAGAGAACAGAGTGAAACCTAAATATAAAAACTGCTACTGTAGACGAACGCTTCAACCTAGAAGAACAAAATTAGGTGAGCGAAGTTGGATTTGTGTACTGATCATTTCCACCAAGTGTCATCAAGATTGGGTGAAAAAATATTTGCTGGTATTTCGGAAACTCGTTATTTCTTAGAAGCTTGGCAACCCCTCTCAATGAATGTGCTTTTCCACAGTCTGTGCCTAGGGCTTTTTGAAGATTAAACAAACCATAGAGACAAAACTGAGAACTCCTTTATTTGTCAACTTTCAAAGAGCTACTACAAACCATGTTGGATTTAGAGTTCCAAATTCATCTATCTATATAGGAGAGAAAGAGGGAAACCTAAATATAAAAACTGCTACTGTAGACGAACGCTTCAACCTAGAAGAACAAAATTTGGTGAGCCAAGTGGGATTTGTGTAATTGTCATTACCAATACGTATCATCAAGATTGGGTGAAAAAATATTTGCTGGTATTTCGGAAACTCGTAATTTCTTGGAAGCTTTGCAACCCTTTTCAATGAAAGTGTTTTTCCACAGTCTGTGCCTAGAGCTACTTTAAGAGGAAACAAACCATAGAGACAAAACAGAGAACTACTTTATTTTGTCAAGTGTCAAAGAGCTACTACAAACCATGTTGGATTTAGACTTCCAAATTCATCTATCTATATAGGAGAGAACAGAGGAAAACCTAAATATAAAAACTGATACTGCAGACGAACGCTTCAAACTAGAAGAAGAAATTTTGGTGAGTCAAGTGGGATTTGTGTACCGATCATTACCACAAAGTATCATCAAGATTGGGTGAAAAAATATTTGCTGGTATTTCGGAAACTCGTTATTTCTTAGAAGCTTGGCCACCCCTTTCAATGAAAGTGCTTTTCCACAGTCTGTGCCTAGATCTAATTGAAGAGGAAACAAACCATAGAGACAAAACTGAGAACTACTTAATTTTGTCAAGTTTCAAAGAGCTACTACAAACCATGTTGAATTTAGAGTTACAAATTCATCTATCTATATAGGAGAGAACAGAGGGAAACCTAAATATAAAAACTGCTACTGTAGACGAACGCTTCAACCTAGAAGAACAAAATTTGGTGAGCCAAGTGGGATTTGTGTACTGGTCATTACCACCACGTATCATCAAGATTGGGTGAAAAAATATTTGCTGTAATTTTATTAACTCGTAATTTCTTGGAAGCTTGGCCACCCCTTTCAATGAAAGTGCTTTTCCACAGTCTGTGCCTCGAGCTACTTGAAGAGTAAACAAACCATAGAGACAAAACTGAAAACTCCTTTATTTTGTCAAGTTTCAAAGAGCTACTACAAACCATGTTGGATTTAGAGTTCCAAATTCATCTATCTTTATAGGAGAGAACAGAGGGAAACCTAAATATAAAAACTGCTAATGTAGACGAACGCTTCAAACTAGAAGAAGAAATTTTGGTGAGTCAAGTGGGATTGCTGTACCGATCATTACAACCAAGTATCATCAAGATTGGGTGAAAAAATACTTGCTGGTATTTCGAAAACTCGTGAATTCATGGAAGCTTGGCAACCCCTCTCAATGAAAATGCTTTTCCACAGTCTGTGCCTAAGGCTACTTGAAGAGGAAACAAACCATAGAGACAAAATTGAGAGCTCCTTTATTTTGTCAAGTTTCAAAGAGCTACTACAAACCATGTTGGATTTAGAGTTCCAAATTCATCAATCTATATAGGAGAGAACAGAGGTTAACCTAAATATAAAAACTGCTACTGTAGTAGAACGCTTCAACATAGAGGAACAAAATTTTGTGCGCTAAGTGGGATTTGTGTACTGATCATTAGGTCCAAGTATCATCAAGATTGGGTGAAAAAAATATTTGCTGGTATTTCGGAAACTCGTTATTTCTTAGAAGCTTGGCAACCCCTCTCAATGAAAGTGCTTTTCCGCAGTCTGTGCCTAGAGCTACTTGAAGAGGAAACAAACCATAGAGACAAAACAGAGAACTACTTTATTTTGTCAAGTTTCAAAGAGCTACTACAAACCATGTTGGATTTAGACTTCCAAATTCATCTATCTATATAGGAGAGAACAGAGGAAAACCTAAATATAAAAACTGAAACTGCAGACGAACGCTTCAAACTAGAAGACGAAATTTTGGTGAGTCAAGTGGGATTTGTGTACTGGTCATTACAGCCACGTATCATCAAGATTGGGGGAAAAAATATTTGCTGGAATTTTATTAACTCGTAATTTCTTGGAAGCTTGGCCACCCCTTTCAATGAAAGTGCTTTTCCACAGTCTGTGCCTCGAGCTACTTGAAGAGTAAACAAACCATAGAGACAAAACTGAAAACTCCTTTATTTTGTCAAGTTTCAAAGAGCGACTACAAACCATGTTGGATTTAGAGTTCCAAATTCATCTATCTTTATAGGAGAGAACAGAGGGAAACCTAAATATAAAAACTGCTAATGTAGACGAACGCTTCAAACTAGAAGAAGAAATTTTGGTGAGTCAAGTGGGATTGCTGTACCGATCATTACAACCAAGTATCATCAAGATTGGGTGAAAAAATATTTGCTGGTTTTCGGAAACTCATTATTTCTTGGAAGCTTGGCCACCCCTTTCAATGAAAGTGCTTTTCCACAGTCTGTGCCTAGAGCTACTTGAAGAGGAAACAAAACATAGAGACAAAACTGAGAACTACATTATTTTGTCAAGTTTCAAAGAGCTACTACAAACCATGTTGAATTTAGAGTTCCAAATTCATCTATCTATATAGGAGAGAACAGAGAAAATCCTAAATATAAAAACTGCTTCTGTAGACGAACGCTTCAACCTAGAAGAACCAAATTTGGTGAGCCAAGTGGGATTTTTGTACTGATCATTACCACCAAGTATCATCAAGATTGGGTGAAAAAATACTTGCTGGTATTTCGAAAACTCGTGAATTCATAGAAGCTTGGCAACCCCTCTCAATGAAAATGCTTTTCCACAGTCTGTGCCTAGGGCTACTTGAAGAGGAAACAAACCAAAGAGACAAAACTGAGAGCTCCTTTATTTTGTCAAGTTTCAAAGAGCTACTACAAACCATGTGGTATTTAGAGTTCCAAATTCATCTATCTATATAGGAGAGAACAGAGGTTAACCTAAATATAAAAACTGCTACTGTAGACAAACGCTTCAACCTAGAAGAACAAAATTATGTGAGCGAAGTGGGATTTGTGTACTGATCATTTCCACCAAGTATCATCAAGATTGGGTGAAAAAATATTTGCTGGTATTTCGGAAACTCGTTATTTCTTAGAAGCTTGGCAACTTCTCTCAATGAAAGTGCTTTTCCTCAGTCTGTGCCTAGGGCTTTTTTAAGATTAAACAAACCATAGAGACAAAACTGAGAACTCCTTTATTTGTCAAGTTTCAAAGAGCTACTACAAACCATGTTGGATTTAGAGTTCCAAATTCATCTATCTATATAGGAGAGAAAGAGGGAAACCTAAATATAAAAACTGCTACTGTAGACGAACGCTTCAACCTAGAAGAACAAATTTGGTGACCCAAGTGGGATTTGTGTACTTGTCATTACCAAAACGTATCAACAAGATTGGGTGAAAAAATATTTGCTGGTATTTCGGAAACTCGTTATTTCTTGGAAGATTGGCAACCATTTCAATGAAAGTGCTTTTCCACAGTCTGTGCCTAGAGCTACTTGAAGAGGAAACAAACCGTAGATACAAAAGTGAGAACTACTTTATTTTGTCAAGTTTCAAAGAGCTACTACAAACCATGTTGGATTTAGAGTTCCAAATTCATCTATCTATATAGGAGAGAATAGAGGTTAACCTAAATATAGAAACTGTTACTGTAGACGAAAGTTTCAACATAGAAGAACAAAATTTGGTGCGCCAAGTGGGATTTGTGTACTGATCATTAGCTCCAAGTATCATAAAGATTGGGTGAAAAAATATTTGCTGGTATTTCGGAAACTCGTTATTTCTTAGAAGCTTGGCAACCCCTCCAAATGAAAGTGCTTTTCCACAGTCTGTGCCTAGGGCTACTTGAAGAGGAAACAAACCATAGACACAAAACTGAGAACTCCTTTTTTGTCAAGTTTCAAAGAGCTACTAGTAACCATGTTGAATTTAGAGTTCCAAATTCTTCTATCTATATATGAGAGAACAGAGTGAAACCTAAATATAAAAACTGCTACTGTAGACGAACGCTTCTACCTAGAAGAACAAAATTAGGTGCGCGAAGTGGAATTTGTGTACTGATCATTACAACCATGTATCATCAAGATTGGGTGAAAATATATTTGCTGGTATTTCGGAAACTCGTTAATTCTTAGAAGCTTGGCAACCCCTATCAATGAAAATGCTTTTCCACAGTCTGTGCCTAGGGCTCCTTGAAGATTAAACAAACCATAGAGACAAAACTAACAACTCGTTTATTTTGTCAAGGTTCAAAGAACTACTAGTAACCATGTTGGATTTAGAGTTCCAAGTTCTTCTATCTATATAGGAGAGAACAGAGGGAAACCTAAATATAAAAACTGCTACTGTAGACGAACGCTTAAACCTAGAAGAACAAAATTTGGTGAGCCATGTTGGATTTGTTTTCTGATCATTACCAGGATGTATTATGAGGATTGGGTGAAAAAATATTTGCTAGTATTTCGGAAAATCATTAATTCTTAAAAGCTTGGCAACCCCTCTCAATGGAAGTGTTTTTCCACAGCCTGTGCCTAGGACTACTTGAAGAGGAAACAAACCATAGAGACAAAACTGAGAACTCCTTTATTTTTTTCAAGTTTCAAAGAGCTACTACAAACCATGTTGGATTTAGAGTTCCAAATTCATCTATCTATACAGGAGAGAACAGAGGGAAACCTAAATATAAAAACTGCTACTGTAGACGAAAGCTTCAACCTAGAAGAACAAAATTTGGTGAGCCAAGTGGGATTTGTGTACTGATCATTAACACCAAGTATCAACAGGATTGGGTGAAAAAATATTTGCTGGTATTTCGGAAACTCGTAATTTCTTGGAAGATTGTCAACCCGTTTCAATGAAAGTGCTTTTCCACAGTCTGTGCCTAGAGCTACTTGAAGAGGAAACAAACCATAGAGACAAAAGTGAGAACTACTTTATTTTGTCAAGTTTCAAAGAGCTACTACAAACCATGTTGGATTTAGAGTTCCAAATTCATCTATGTATACAGGAGAGAACAGAGGGAAACCTAAATATAAAAACTGCTACTGTAGACGAACGCTTCAAACTAGAAGAAGAAATTTTGGTGAGTCAAGTGGGATTTCTGTACCGATCATTACAACCAAGTATCATCAAGATTGGGTGAAAAAATATTTGCTGGTTTTTCGGAAACTCGTTATTTCTTGGAAGCTGGGCCACCCCTTTCAATGAAAGTGCTTTTTCACAGTCTGTGCCTAGAGCTACTTGAAGAGGAAACAAACCATAGAGACAAAACTGAGAACTACTTTATTTTGTCAAGTTTCAAAGAGCTACTACAAACCATGTTGAATTTAGAGTTCCAAATTCATGTATCTATATAGGAGAGAACAGAGTGAAACCTAAATATAAAAACTGCTACTGTAGACGAACGCTTCAATCTAGAAGAACAAAATTTGGTGAGCCAAGTGGGATTTGTGTACTGATCATTACCACCAGGTATCATCAAGATTGGGTGAAAAAATATTTGCTGGTATTTTGGAAACTCGTAATTTCTTAGAAGCTTGGCAACCCCTCTCACTGAAAGTGCTTTTCCACAGTCTGTGCCTTGGGCTCCTTGAAGATTAAACAAACCATAGAGACAAAACTGAGAACTCCTTTATTTGTCAAGTTTCAAAGAGCTACTACAAACCATGGTGGATTTAGAGTTCCAAATTCATCTATCTATATAGGAGAGAAAGATGGAAAACTAAATATAAAAACTGCTACTGTAGACGAACACTTCAACCTAGAAGAACAAAATTTGGTGAGCCAAGTGGGATTTGTGTACTGATCATTAGCAACAAGTATCATCAAGATTGGGTGAAAAAATATTTTCTGGTATTTCGGAAACTCGTTATTTCTTAGAAGCTTGGCAACCCCTCTCAATGAAAGTGCTTTTCCACAGTCTGTGTCTAAGGCTTTTTTAAGATTAAACAAACCATAGAGACAAAACTGAGAACTCCTTTATTTGTCAAGTTTCAAAGATCTACTACAAACCATGTTGGATTTAGAGTTCCAAAATCATCTATCTATATTGGAGAGAAAGAGGGAAACCTAAATATAAAAACTGCTACTGTAGACGAACGCTTCAACCTAGAAGAACAAAATTTGGTGAGCCCAGTGGGATTTGTGTACTTGTCATTACCAAAACGTATCATCAAGATATGGTGAAAAAATATTTGCTGGTATTTCGGAAACTCGTAATTTCTTGGAAGATTGGCAACCCTTTTCAATGAAAGTGCTTTTCCACAGTCTGTGCCTAGAGCTACTTGAAGAGGAAACAAACCATAGAGACAAAACCGAGAACTACTTTATTTTGTCAAGTTTCAAAGAGCTACTACAAACCATGTTGGATTTAGAGTTCCAAATTCATCTATCTATATAGGAGAGAACAGAGGGAAACCTAAATATAAAAACTGCTACTTTAGACGAACGCTTCAAAGTAGAAGAAGAAATTTTGGTGAGTCAAGTGGGATTTGTGTACCGATCATTACCACCAAGTATCATCAAGATTGGGTGAATAAATATTTGCTGGTTTTTCGGAAACTCGTTATTTCTTGGATGCTTGGCCACCCGTTTCAATGAAAGTGCTTTTTCCACCGTCTGTGCCTAGAGCTACTTGAAGATGAAACAAACCATAGAGACAAAACTGAGAACTACTTTATTATGTCAAGTTTCAAAGAGCTACTACAAACCATGTTGAATTTAGAGTTCCAAATTCATCTATCTATATAGGAGAGAACAGAGGGAAACCTAAATATAAAAACTGCTACTGTAGACGAACGCTTCAACCTAGAAGAACCAAATTTGGTGAGCCAAGTGGTATTTGTGTACTGACCATTACCACCAAGTATCATCAAGATTGGGTGAAAAAATTCTTGCTGGTATTTCGAAAACTCGTAAATTCATAGAAGCTTGGCAACCCCTCTCAATGAAAATGCTTTCCACAGTCTGTGCCTAGGGCTACTTGAATAGGAAACAAACCAAAGAGACAAAACTGAGAGCTCCTTTATTTTGTCAAGTTTCAAAGAGCTACTACAAACCATGTTGGATTTAGAGTTCCAAATTCATCTATCTATATAGGAGAGAACAGAGGTTAACCTAAATATAAAAACTGCTACTGTAGACGAACGCTTCAACCTAGAAGAACAAAATTAGGTGAGCGAAGTGGGATTTGTGTACTGATCATTACCACCAAGTATCATCAAGATTGGGTGAAAAAATATTTGCTGGTATTTCGGAAACTCGTTATTTCTTAGAAGCTTGGCAACCCCTCTCAATGAAAACGCTTTTCCACAGTCTGTGCCTAGGGATCCTTGAAGATTAAACAAACCATAGAGACAAAACTACCAACTCGTTTATTTTGTGAAGGTTCAAAGTGCTACTAGTAACCATGTTGGATTTAGAGTTCCAAATTCCTCTATCTATATAGGAGAGAATAGAGGGAAACCTAAATATAAAAACTGCTACTGTGGACGAACGCTTCAACCTAGAAGAATAAAATTTGGTGAGCCAAGTGGGATTTGTTTTCTGATCATTACCACGATATATTATCAAGATTGGGTGAAAAAATATTTGCTAGTATTTCGTAAAATCATTAATTTTTAGAAGCTTGGCAACCCCTCTCAATGAAATTGCTTTTCCACAGCCTGTGCCTAGGACTACTTGAAGAGGAAACAAACCACAGAGACAAAACTGAGAACTCCTTTATTTTGTCAAGTTTCAAAGAGCTACTAAAAACCATGTTGGATTTAAAGTTCAAAATTCATCTATCTATATAGGAGAGAACAGAGGGAAACCTAAATATAAAAACTGCTACTGTAAACGAACGCTTCAACCTAGAAAAACAAAATTTGGTGAGCCAATGGGATTTGTGTACTGGTCATTACCACCACGTATCATCAAGATTGGGTGAAAAAATATTTGCTGGTATTTCGGAAACTCGTTATTTCTTAGAAGCTCGGCAACCCCTCTCAATGAAAGTGCTTTTCCACAGTCTGTGCCTAGGGCTCCTTTAAGATTAAACAAAACATAGAGACAAAACTGAGAACTCGTTTATTTTGTCAAGTATCAAAGAGCTACTAGTAACCATGTTGGATTTAGAGTTCCAAATTTTTCTATCTATATATGAGAGAACAGAGTGAAACCTAAATATAAAAACTGCTACTGTAGTCGAACGCTTCAAACTAGAAGAACAAAATTTGGTGAGCCAAGTGGGATTTGTGTACTGATCAGTACCACCAAGTACAATCAAGATTGGGTGAAAAAATATTTGCTGGTATTTCGGAAACTCGTTATTTCTTAGAAGCTTGGCAACATCTCTCAATGAAAGTGCTTTTCCACTGTCTGTTCCTAGGGCTCCTTGAAGATTAAACAAACCATAGAGACAAAACTAAGAATTCGTTTATTTTGTCAAGTTTCAAAGAGCTACTACAAACCATGTTGGATTTAGAGTTCCAAATTCATCTATGTATATATGAGAGAACAGAGGGAAACCTAAATATAAAAACTGCTACTGTAGACAAAAGCTTCAACATAGAAGAACAAAATTTGGTGAGCCAAGTCGGATTTGTCTTCTGATAATTACCACGAAGTATTATCAAGATTGGGTGAAAAAATATTTGCTGGTATTTGGGAAAATCGTTAATTCTTAGAATCTTGGCAACCCCTCTCAATGAAAGGGCTTTTCCACAGTCTGTGTCTAGGACTACTTGAAGAGGAAACAACACATACAGACAAAACTGAGAACTCCTTTATTTTGTCAAGTTTCAAAGAGCTACTACAAACCATGTTGGATTTAGAGTTCCAAATTCATCTATCTATATAGGAGAGAAAGAGGGAAACCTAAATATAAAAACTGCTAGTGTAGACGAACGCTTCAACCTAGAAGAACAAAATTTGGTGAGCCAAGTGGGATTTGTGTACTTGTCATTACCAAAACGTATCATCAAGATTGGGTGAAAAATTATTTGCTGGTATTTCGGAAACTCGTAATTTCTTGGAAGTTTGCCAACCCTTTTCAATGAAAGTGCTTTTCCACAGTCTCTGCTTAGGGCTACTTAAAGAGGAAACAAATCATAGAGACAAAATTGAGAACTACTTTTTTTGTCAAGGTTCAAAGAGCTACTTCAAATTATGTTGGATTTAGAGTTCCAAATGCATCAATCTATATAGGAGAGAACAGAGGGAAACCTAAATATAAAAACTGCTACTGTAGACGAAAGCTTCAACCTAGAAGAACAAAATTTGGTGAGCCAAGTGGGATTTGTGTACTGATCATTACCACCAAGTATCATCAAGATTGGGTGAAAAAATATTTGCTGGTATTTCGGAAACTCGTTATTTCTTAGAAGCTCGGCAACCCCTCACAATGAAAGTGCTTTTCCACAGTCTGTGCCTAGGGCTACTTGAAGAAGAAACAAACCATAGACACAAAACTGAGAACTCCTTTATTTTGTCAAGTATCAAAGAGCTACTAGTAACCATGTTGGATTTAGAGTTCCAAATTTTTCTATCTATATATGAGAGAACAGAGTGAAACCTAAATATAAAAACTGCTACTGTAGTCGAACGCTTCAAACTAGAAGAACAAAATTTGGTGAGCCAAGTGAGATTTGTGTACTGATCAGTACCACCAAGTACAATCAAGATTGGGTGAAAAAATATTTGCTGGTATTTCGGAAACTCGTTATTTCTTAGAAGCTTGGCAACATCTCTCAATGAAAGTGCTTTTCCACTGTCTGTTCCTAGGGCTCCTTGAAGATTAAACAAACCATAGAGACAAAACTAAGAATTCGTTTATTTTGTCAAGTTTCAAAGAGCTACTACAAACCATGTTTTATTTAGAGTTCCAAATTCATCTATGTATATATGAGAGAACAGAGGGAAACCTAAATATAAAAACTGCTACTGTAGACAAAAGCTTCAACATAGAAGAACAAAATTTGGTGAGCCAAGTCGGATTTGTCTTCTGATAATTACCACGAAGTATTATCAAGATTGGGTGAAAAAATATTTGCTGGTATTTGGGAAAATCGTTAATTCTTAGAATCTTGGCAACCCCTCTCAATGAAAGGGCTTTTCCACAGTCTGTGTCTAGGACTACTTGAAGAGGAAACAACACATACAGACAAAACTGAGAACTCCTTTATTTTGTCAAGTTTCAAAGAGCTACTACAAACCATGTTGGATTTAGAGTTCCAAATTCATCTATCTATATAGGAGAGAAAGAGGGAAACCTAAATATAAAAACTGCTAGTGTAGACGAACGCTTCATCCTAGAAGAACAAAATTTGGTGAGCCAAGTGGGATTTGTGTACTTGTCATTACCAAAACGTATCATCAAGATTGGGTGAAAAATTATTTGCTGGTATTTCGGAAACTCGTAATTTCTTGGAAGTTTGCCAACCCTTTTCAATGAAAGTGCTTTTCCACAGTCTCTGCTTAGGGCTACTTAAAGAGGAAACAAATCATAGAGACAAAATTGAGAACTACTTTTTTTGTCAAGGTTCAAAGAGCTACTTCAAATTATGTTGGATTTAGAGTTCCATATGCATCAATCTATATAGGAGAGAACAGAGGGAAACCTAAATATAAAAACTGCTACTGTAGACGAACGCTTCAACCTAGAAGAACAAAATTTGGTGAGCCAAGTGGGATTTGTGTACTGATCATTACCACCAAGTATCATCAAGATTGGGTGAAAAAATATTTGCTGGTATTTCGGAAACTCGTTATTTCTTAGAAGCTCGGCAACCCCTCACAATGAAAGTGCTTTTCCACAGTCTGTGCCTAGGGCTACTTGAAGAAGAAACAAACCATAGACACAAAACTGAGAACTCCTTTATTTTGTCAAGTATCAAAGAGCTACTAGTAACCATGTTGGATTTAGAGTTCCAAATTTTTCTATCTATATATGAGAGAACAGAGTGAAACCTAAATATAAAAACTGCTACTGTAGTCGAACGCTTCAAACTAGAAGAACAAAATTTGGTGAGCCAAGTGGGATTTGTGTACTGATCAGTACCACCAAGTACAATCAAGATTGGGTGAAAAAATATTTGCTGGTATTTCGGAAACTCGTTATTTCTTAGAAGCTTGGCAACATCTCTCAATGAAAGTGCTTTTCCACTGTCTGTTCCTAGGGCTCCTTGAAGATTAAACAAACCATAGAGACAAAACTAAGAATTCGTTTATTTTGTCAAGTTTCAAAGAGCTACTACAAACCATGTTTTATTTAGAGTTCCAAATTCATCTATGTATATATGAGAGAACAGAGGGAAACCTAAATATAAAAACTGCTACTGTAGACAAAAGCTTCAACATAGAAGAACAAAATTTGGTGAGCCAAGTCGGATTTGTCTTCTGATAATTACCACGAAGTATTATCAAGATTGGGTGAAAAAATATTTGCTGGTATTTGGGAAAATCGTTAATTCTTAGAATCTTGGCAACCCCTCTCAATGAAAGGGCTTTTCCACAGTCTGTGCCTAGGACTACTTGAAGAGGAAACAACACATAGAGACAAAACTGAGAACTCCTTTATTTTGTCAAGTTTCAAAGAGCTACTACAAACCATGTTGGATTTAGAGTTCCAAATTCATCTATCTATATAGGAGAGAAAGAGGGAAACCTAAATATAAAAACTGCTAGTGTAGACGAACGCTTCAACCTAGAAGAACAAAATTTGGTGAGCCAAGTGGGATTTGTGTACTTGTCATTACCAAAACGTATCATCAAGATTGGGTGAAAAATTATTTGCTGGTATTTCGGAAACTCGTAATTTCTTGGAAGTTTGCCAACCCTTTTCAATGGAAGTGCTTTTCCACAGTCTCTGCTTAGGGCTACTTAAAGAGGAAACAAATCATAGAAACAAAATTGAGAACTACTTTTTTTGTCAAGGTTCAAAGAGCTACTTCAAATTATGTTGGATTTAGAGTTCCAAATGCATCAATCTATATAGGAGAGAACAGAGGGAAACCTAAATATAAAAACTGCTACTGTAGACGAACGCTTCAACCTAGAAGAACAAAATTTGGTGAGCCAAGTGGGATTTGTGTACTGATCATTACCACCAAGTATCATCAAGATTGGGTGAAAAAATATTTGCTGGTATTTCGGAAACTCGTTATTTCTTAGAAGCTCGGCAACCCCTCACAATGAAAGTGCTTTTCCACAGTCTGTGCCTAGGGCTACTTGAAGAAGAAACAAACCATAGACACAAAACTGAGAACTCGTTTATTTTGTCAAGTATCAAAGAGCTACTAGTAACCATGTTGGATTTAGAGTTCCAAATTTTTCTATCTATATATGAGAGAACAGAGTGAAACCTAAATATAAAAACTGCTACTGTAGTCGAACGCTTCAAACTAGAAGAACAAAATTTGGTGAGCCAAGTGGGATTTGTGTACTGATCAGTACCACCAAGTACAATCAAGATTGGGTGAAAAAATATTTGCTGGTATTTCGGAAACTCGTTATTTCTTAGAAGCTTGGCAACATCTCTCAATGAAAGTGCTTTTCCACTGTCTGTTCCTAGGGCTCCTTGAAGATTAAACAAACCATAGAGACAAAACTAAGAATTCGTTTATTTTGTCAAGTTTCAAAGAGCTACTACAAACCATGTTGGATTTAGAGTTCCAAATTCATCTATGTATATATGAGAGAACAGAGGGAAACCTAAATATAAAAACTGCTACTGTAGACAAAAGCTTCAACATAGAAGAACAAAATTTGGTGAGCCAAGTCGGATTTGTCTTCTGATAATTACCACGAAGTATTATCAAGATTGGGTGAAAAAATATTTGCTGGTATTTGGGAAAATCGTTAATTCTTAGAATCTTGGCAACCCCTCTCAATGAAAGGGCTTTTCCACAGTCTGTGCCTAGGACTACTTGAAGAGGAAACAACACATACAGACAAAACTGAGAACTCCTTTATTTTGTCAAGTTTCAAAGAGCTACTACAAACCATGTTGGATTTAGAGTTCCAAATTCATCTATCTATATAGGAGAGAAAGAGGGAAACCTAAATATAAAAACTGCTAGTGTAGACGAACGCTTCAACCTAGAAGAACAAAATTTGGTTAGCCAAGTGGGATTTGTGTACTTGTCATTACCAAAACGTATCATCAAGATTGGGTGAAAAATTATTTGCTGGTATTTCGGAAACTCGTAATTTCTTGGAAGTTTGCCAACCCTTTTCAATGAAAGTGCTTTTCCACAGTCTCTGCTTAGGGCTACTTAAAGAGGAAACAAATCATAGAGACAAAATTGAGAACTACTTTTTTTGTCAAGGTTCAAAGAGCTACTTCAAATTATGTTGGATTTAGAGTTCCAAATGCATCAATCTATATAGGAGAGAACAGAGGGAAACCTAAATATAAAAACTGCTACTGTAGACGAACGCTTCAACCTAGAAGAACAAAATTTGGTGAGCCAAGTGGGATTTGTGTACTGATCATTACCACCAAGTATCATCAAGATTGGGTGAAAAAATATTTGCTGGTATTTCGGAAACTCGTTATTTCTTAGAAGCTCGGCAACCCCTCACAATGAAAGTGCTTTTCCACAGTCTGTGCCTAGGGCTACTTGAAGAAGAAACAAACCATAGACACAAAACTGAGAACTCCTTTATTTTGTCAAGTATCAAAGAGCTACTAGTAACCATGTTGGATTTAGAGTTCCAAATTTTTCTATCTATATATGAGAGAACAGAGTGAAACCTAAATATAAAAACTGCTACTGTAGTCGAACGCTTCAAACTAGAAGAACAAAATTTGGTGAGCCAAGGTGAGATTGTGTACTGATCAGTACCACCAAGTACAATCAAGATTGGGTGAAAAAATATTTGCTGGTATTTCGGAAACTCGTTATTTCTTAGAAGCTTGGCAACATCTCTCAATGAAAGTGCTTTTCCACTGTCTGTTCCTAGGCTCCTTGAAGATTAAACAAACCATAGAGACAAAACTAAGAATTCGTTTATTTTGTCAAGTTTCAAAGAGCTACTACAAACCATGTTTTATTTAGAGTTCCAAATTCATCTATGTATATATGAGAGAACAGAGGGAAACCTAAATATAAAAACTGCTACTGTAGACAAAAGCTTCAACATAGAAGAACAAAATTTGGTGAGCCAAGTCGGATTTGTCTTCTGATAATTACCACGAAGTATTATCAAGATTGGGTGAAAAAATATTTGCTGGAATTTTATTAACTCGTAATTTCTTGGATGCTTGGCCACCCCTTTCAATGAAACTGTTTTTCCACAGTCTGTGCCTCCAGCTACTTGAAGAGGAAACAAACCATAGAGACAAAACTGAGAACTCCTTTTTTTTGTCAGGTTTCAAAGAGCTACTACAAACCATGTTGGATTTAGAGTTCCAAATTCATCTATCTATATAGGAGAAAACAGAGGGAAACCTAAATATAAAAACGGCTACTGTAGACGAAAGCTTCATCCTAGAAGAACAAAATTTGGTGCGCCAAGTGGGATTTGTGTACTGATCATTAGCTCCAAGATTCATCAAGATTGGGTGAAAAAATATTTGCTGGTATTTCGGAAACTCGTTATTTCTTAGAAGCTTGGCAACTCCTCTCAATGAAAGTGCTTTTCCACAGTCTGTGCCTAGGGCTACTTGAAGAGGAAACAAAGCATAGATACAAAACTGAGAACTCCTTTTTTGTCAAGTTTCAAAGAGCTACTAGTAACCATGTTGGATTTAGAATTCCAAATTCTTCTATCTATATATGAGAGAACAGAGTGAAACCGAAATATAAAAACTGCTACTGCAGACGAACGCTTCAACCTAGAAGAACAAATTTTGGTGAGTCAAGTGGTATTTGTGTACTGATCATTACCGCCAAGTATCATCAAGATTGGGTGAAAAAATACTTGCTGGTATTTCGAAAACTCGTTATTTCTTAGAAGCTCGGCAACCCCTCTCAATGAAAGTGCTTTTCCACAGCCTGTGCCTAGGGCTACTTGAAGAGGAAACAAACCATAGAGACAAAACTGAGAACTCCTTTATTTTGTCAAGTTTCAAAGAGCTACTGCAAACCATGTTGGATTTAGAATTCCAAATTCATCTATCCATATAGGAGAGAACAGAGTGAAACCTAAATATAAAACCTGCTACTGTTGACGAAAGCTTCAACCTAGAAGAACAAAATTTGGAGAGCCAAGTGGGATTTGTGTACTGATCATTACCACCAAGTATCATCAAGATTGGGTGAAAAAATATTTGCTGGTATTTCGGAAACTCGTTATTTCTTAGAAGATTGGCAACCCCTCTCAATGAAAGTGCTTTTCCACAGTCTGTGCCTAGGGCTCCTTGAAAATTAAACAAACCATAGAGACAAAACTGAGAAATCCTTTATTTGTCAAGTTTCAAAGAGCTACTACAAACCATGTTGGATTTAGAGTTCCAAATTCATCTATCTATATAGGAGAGAAAGAGGGAAACCTAAATATAAAAACTGCTACTGTAGACGAACGCTTCAACCTAGAAGAACAAAATTTGGTGAGCCAAGTGGGAATTGTGTACTTCTCATTAACAAAACGTATCATCAAGATTGGGTAAAAAAAATATTTGCTCGTATTTCGAAAACTCGTAATTTCTTGGAAGATTGGCAACCCTATTCAATGAAAGTGCTTTTCCACAGCCTGTGCCTAGAGCTACTTGAAGAGGAAACAAACCATAGAGACAAAACTGAGAACTACTTTATTTTTTCAAGTTTCAAAGAGCTACTACAAACCATGTTGTATTTAGAGTTCCAAATTCATCTATCTATATAGGAGGGAACAGAGGTAAACCTAAATATAAAAACTGCTACTGTAGACGAACGCTTCAACCTAGAAGAATCAAATTTGGTGAGCCAAGTGGGATTTGTGTACTGATCATTACCACCAAGTATCATCAAGATTGGGTGAAAAAATACTTGCTGGTATTTCGAAAACTCGTGAATTCATAGAAGCTTGGCAACCCCTCTCAATGAAAATGCTTTTCCACAGTCTGTGCCTAGGGCTACTTGAAGAGGAAACAAACCAAAGAGACAAAACTGAGAGCTCCTTTATTTTGTCAAGTTTCAAAGAGCTACTACAAACCATGTTGGATTTAGAGTTCCAAATTCATCTATCTATATAGGAGAGAACAGAGGTTAACCTAATATAAAAACTGCTACTGTAGACGAACGTTTCAACATAGAAGAACAAAATTTGGTGCGCGAAGTGGGATTTGTGTACTGATCATTAGCTCCAAGTATCATCAAGATTGGGAGAAAAAATATTTGCTGGTATTTCGGAAAATCGTTATTTCTTAGAAGCTTGGCAACCCCTCTTAATGAAAGTGCTTTTCCACAATCTGTGCCTAGGGCTACTTGAAGAGGAAACAAACCATAGACAAAAAACTGAGAACTCCTTTTTTGTCAAGTTTCAAAGAGCTACTAGTAACCATGTTGGATTTAGAGTTCCAAATTCATCTATCTATATAGGAGAAAACAGAGGGAAACCTAAAAATATAAACTGCTACTGTAAATGAACGCTTCAAACTACAAAAACAAAATTTGGTGAGTCAAGTGGGATTTGTGTACCGATCATTACCACGAAGTATCATCAAGATTGGGTGAAAAAATATTTGCTGGTATTTCGGAAACTCGTTATTTCTTGGAAGCTTGGCCACCCCTTTCAATGAAAGTGCTTTTCCACAGTCTGTGCCTCGATCTACTTGAAGAGGAAACAAACCATAGACACAAAACTAAGAACTCGTTAATTTTGTCAAGGTTCAAAGAGCTACCAGTAACCATGTTGGCTTAAGAGTTCCAATATCTTCTATCTATATAGGAGAGGACAGAGGGAAACCTAAATATAAAAACTGCTACTATAGACGAAAGCTTCAACCTAGAAGAACAAAATTTGGTGAGCCAAGTGGGATTTGTGTTCTGATCATTACCACGAAGTATTATCAAGATTGGTAAAAAAATATTTGCTGGTATTTCGGAAAATCGTTATTTCTTAGAAGCTTGGCAACCCCTCTCAATGAAAGTGCTTTTCCACAGTTGTGCCTAGGGCTACTTGAAGAGGAAACAAACCATAGAGACAATACTGAGAACTCCTTTATTTTACAAAGTTTCAAAGAGCTACCACAAGCCATGTTGGATTTAGAGTTCCAAATTCATCTATTTATATAGGAGAGAATAGAGGGAAATCTAAAAATATAAACTGCTACTGTAAACGAACGCTTCAACCACGAAGAGCAAAATTTGGTGAGCCAAGTGGGATTTGTGTACCGATCATTACCACCAAGTATCATCAAGATTGATTGAAAACATATTTGCTGGTATTTTGGAAACTCGTTAATTCTTGGAAGATTGGCAGCCCCTCTCAATGAAAGTGCTTTTCACAGTCTGTGCCTAGGGCTACTTGAAGAGGAAAGAAACCATAGAGACAAAACTGAGAACTCCTTTATTTTGTCAAGTTTCAAAGAGCTACTAAAAATCATGTTGGATTTAGAGTTCCAAATTCATATATCTATATAGGAGAGAACAGAGGGAAACCTAAATATAAACTGCTACTGTAAACGAACGCTTCAACCTAGAAGAACAAAATTTGGTGAGCCAAGTGGGATTTGTGTACTGATCATTACCACCAGGTATCATCAAGAGTGGGTGAAAAAATATTTGCTGGTATTTAGGAAACTCGTTAATTCTTAGAAGCTTGGCAACCCCTCTCAATGAAAGCGCTTTTCCACAGTCTGTGCCTAGGGCTCCTTGAAGATTAAACAAACCATATAGACAAAACTGAGAACTCCTTTATTTGTCAAGTTTCAAAGAGCTACTACAAACCATGTTGGATTTAGAGTTCCAAATTCATCTATCTACATAGGAGAGATAGAGGCAAACCTAAATATAAAAACTGCTACTCTAGACGAACGCTTCAACCTAGAAGAACAAAATTTGGTGAGCCAAGTGGGATTTTTGTACTTGTCATTACCAAAACGTTTCATCAAGATTGGGTGAAAAAATATTTGCAGGTATTTCGGAAACTCGTAATTTCTTGGAAGCTTGGCAACCCTTTTCAATGAAAGTGCTTTTCCACAGTCTCTGCTTAGGTCTACTTGAACAAGAAACAAATCATAGAGACAAAACTGAGAACTACTTTTTTTTTGTCAAGTTTCAAAGAGCTACTAAAAACCATGTTGGATTTATAGTTCCAAATTCATCTATCTATATAGGACAGAACAGAGAGAAACCTAAAAATTTAAACTGCTACTGTAAACGAACGCTTCAACCTAGCAGAACAAATTTTGGTGAGTCAAGTGGGATTTGTGTACCGATCATTACCACCAAGTATCATCAAGTTTGGGTGAAAAAATACTTGCTGGTATTTCGGAAACTCGTTATTTCTTGGAAGCTTGGCCACCCCTTTCAATGAAAGTGCTTTTCCACAGTCTGTGCCTAGAGCTACTTGAAGAGGAAACAAACCATAGAGACAAAACTGAGAACTACTTTACTTTGTCAAGTTTCAAAGAGCTACTACAAACTATGTTGAATTTAGAGTTAAAAATTCATCTATCTATATAGGAGAGAACAGAGGGAAACCTAAATATAAAAACTGCTACTGTAGACGAACGCTTCAACCTAGAAGAACAAAATTTGCTGAGCCAAGTTGGATTTGTGTACTGATCATTACCACGAAGTATCATCAAGATTGGGTGAAAAAATATTTGCTGGTATTTCGGAAACTGGTTAATTCTTAGAAGCTTGGCAACCCCTCTCAATGAAAATGCTTTTCCACAATCTGTGCCTAGGGCTACTTGAAGAGAAAACAAACCATAGAGACAAAACTGAGAGCTCCTTTATTTTGTCAAGTTTCAAAGAGCTACTACAAACCATGATGGATTTATTGTTCCAAATTCATCTAACTATATAGGAGAGAACAGAGGGAAACCTAAATATAAAAACTGCTACTGTAGACGAACGCTTCAACATAGAAGAACAAAATTTGGTGAGCCAAGTGGGATTTTTGTACTGATCATTAGCTCCATGTATCATCAAGATTGGGTGAAAAAATATTTGCTGGTATTTCGGAAACTCGTTATTTCTTGAAGCTTGGCAACCCCTCTCAATGAAAGTGCTTTTCCACAGTCTGTGCCTAGGGCTACTTGAAGAGGGAACAAACCATAGAGACAAAACTGAGAACTCCTTTATTTTGTCAAGTTTCAAAGAGCTACTGCAAACCATGTTGGATTTAGAGTTCCATATTCATCTATCTATATATGAGAGAACAGAGGAAACCTAAATATAAAAACTGCTACTGTAGAAGAACGCTTAAACCAAGAAGAACAAAATTTGGTGAGCCAAGTGAGATTTGTATACTGATCATTACCACCAAGTATCATCAAGATTGGGTGAAAAAATATTTGCTGGTATTTCGGAAACTCTTTATTTCTTAAAGCTTGGCAACCCCTCTCAATGAAAGTGCTTTTCCACAGTCTGTGCCTAGGGCTCCTTGAAGATTAAACAAACCATAGAGACAAAACTGAGAACTCCTTTATTTTCTCAAGTTTCCAAGGGCTACTACAAACCATATTGGATTTAGAGTTCCAAATTCATCTATCTATATAGGAGAGATCAGAGGGAAACCTAAATATAAAAACTGCTACTGTGGACGAACGCTTCAAACTAGAAGAACAAAATTTGGTGAGCCAAGTGGGATTTGTGTACTTGTCATTACCAAAACGTATCATCAAGATTCGGTGAAAAAATATTTGCTGTTATTTCGGAAACTCGTAATTTCTTGGAAGCTTGGCAACCCTTTTCAATGAAAGTGCTTTTCCACAGTCTCTGCTTAGGTCTACTTGAAGAGGAAAAAAATCATAGAGACAAAACTGAGAACTATTTTTTTTGTGAAGTTTCAAAGAGCTACTAAAAACCATGTTGGATTTGTAGTTCCAAATTCATCTATCTATATAGAAGAGAACAGAGGGAAACCTAAAAATATAAACTGCTACTGTAAACGAACGCTTCAAACTAGAAGAACAAGTTTGGTGAGTCAAGTGGGATTTGTGTACCGATCGTTACCACCAAGTATCATCAAGTTTGGGTGAAAAAATATTTGCTGGTATTTCGGAAACTCGTTATTTCTTGGAAGCTTGGCCACCCCTTTTAATGAAATTGCTTTTCCACAGTCTGTGCCTAGAGCTACTTGAAGAGGAAACAAACCATAGAGACAAAACTGAGAACTGCTTTATTTTGTCAAGGTTCAAAGAGCTACTACAAACCATGTTGAATTTAGAGTTCCAAATTCATCTATCTATATAGGAGAGAACAGAGGGAAACCTAAATATAAAAACTGCTACTGTAGACGAACGTATCAACATAGAAGAACAAAATTTGGTGCGCCAAGTGGGATTTGTGTACTGATCTTTACCACCAAGTATCATCAAGAATGGGTGAAAAAATACTTGCTGGTATTTCGAAAACTCGTGAATTCATAGAAGCTTGGCAACCCCTCTCAATGAAAATGCGTTTCCACAGTCTGTGCCTAGGGCTACTTGAAGAAGAAACAAACCAAAGAGACAAAACTGAGAGCTCCTTTATTTTGTCAAGTTTCAAAGAGCTACTACAAACCATGTTGGATTTAGAGTTCCAAATTCATCTATCTATATAGGAGAGAACAGAGGTTAACCTAAATATAAAAACTGCTACTGTAGACGAACGTA